>NC_080727.1:9307500-9607500 GCF_019097595.1 Hemibagrus wyckioides
CACACTCATTCACTCACACACTCACTCACTCATGACTGTTTGTCGATATGTTAGTTATATCGGTTGCTTCCCATTAAAGTACATCGGCCACTGAAAAAAAGAATCCAATTGTTTATACTTCAAAAGAAGGAAAATCCATATTACTTGCAAGGTAAACATGATACAATATACATCCACACCTTCTGAACATGTATATTATGTAATGGTCATTAATTATTCATGACTTTCCTTAACTCATCCTAAATATAATGCCTCTTGTCCTGTAGGTTATTTATGAGGTAACCGTAGTAACAGGTGATGTCCAGCATGCGGGCACAGACACACAGATCTACATCACATTGTTTGGAGTGTATGGCATGTCAGAGGAGATCCCCCTGCCTAAATTAGAAGACAGGTATACACATAAAATCACACACACACACACACACACACACACACACACAAAAAGTAGAATGCATACACCAGAGAAACAAAGAGGAGGCTATGAGGTGTTTGTGTGTGGGTGTGTGGTCCCAGGTTTGAAAGATGTCAGACTGACACTTTTAATCTAGAGATCGAGGACATCGCTCCACTCCGGAAAATGCGAGTGCGCATCGATGGCTCTGGAAGCAGACCTGACTGGTTCCTTGATAAGGTTTGTCTGTGTTCTACAGTCTTGATTACAGACTGGCAATAAAGATATGTGGCAGATTTTAGATAATCTGATAGGTCTCTTATATCTTATAAAGGCTCTATTATAGATCTGGCAGTTCCACAAGACTAGTGCAATCGATTCCAAGATGTACTGAAGATGTTCTGATAGCTTTTGGTTTACTAAGGCTTTACTAAGACAAAATTATTCTTGTTTATACATTTAATTTGTTTCCTGTCTGTAAATTTATCCACGAACATAATTAAACATTTCAAGATTTCTTTTTCCTGATCGTGTGTGTGTGTGTAGATTGTTCTACATAATCTTGAGACAGACGAAGTGGCATTGTTTGTGTATGAAGATTGGATGTCCCGCACATACGGATCTAAACGCACCCTCGTGTGTGAGATGCCTGCAATTATTGATGATGAAGAAGTGGTGGAACTCACAACCTACAGTATTGCAGTCAAAACCAGTGACCTCACAGGTACACAACTCCACAAACCACTGCACTACACACGTTGCACACAAACAACACATTACACATGATTACACACAAAATCCATAAAGGTGATACTACGCCTAACTACAGAATAGCCCCAGCTACACATATGTCGATGAATGCTCCGCTAAACACATTCCCTCATAAATGACTTGTTTTAAACTGTAACTGCTTATGTATTAATGATGAGAACTGAAGCTGAAATGTGATTGATTATGTTTTAGGTGCAGGGACAGATGCCAATATATGGATGATTGTTTTTGGTGAGAATGGAGACACAGGAACTCTTGCTCTGAAAGAAAGTGAGAACACCAACAAGTTTGAGCAAGGCTTGACTGACACGTTTCGCTTCACTGACATGCTTAGTCTCGGTGAACTCTCCAAAATCAGGGTGTGGCATGACAACACAGGTGAATATTTTAACAAGAGCACAGGTAAACCCATCGCAATGATTTGACAAAATGCATATGCATGTCTGTATTAGGACTGCAAAACCCCTTCTACTATGTGGTGCTGACTGTACATATGTATCTAATTTGAATAAATCTGTGCTTTCCTGATGTCTGTAACACAGTGTTTATATCTGTGTTTCATGACAGGGCTCGCTTCTGGGTGGCATCTGGAGTCTGTGGATATTTTTGATGAAACCATGGGGAAGAAGTTTCGTTTTCGTTGTGATCGCTGGCTTGCCAAGAAGGAGGATGATGGGCAGATCATGAGAGAGCTGGCCTGTGCTAACAATGACGTGCTGGATTTTGATGAAAAAACAAGTAAGATGCTCACAGACACACATGTCCTTATTCATGTTTACACAGCATTATCCATCTATCCATTCCCTACTTGCTTATCCAACTGGGTTGCATAGAACCTGGAGCCTATCCCTGGGGCACAGAGCAGGGTACACTTTGTAAGGATGCCAGTATCTCACAGGGCATACACATTCACACACCCATTCACACACTATGGACAATTTAGAGATGTCAATCAGCCTACAAACGCATGTCTTTGGACTGGAGGAGAAAACTAGAGTACCTGGAGGAAACCTCTAAGGCATGGGGAGAAATTCCATAAAGAAACCCCACATAAATGCCAGAGGCAAGAATCAAACTTCCATATAGATACATACTCTGAATATGAAGGTGTGAGGCAACCATGCTAATTACCAAGCCACCACGCCCACCCACCACAGTATTATTTACCACGTTTACCTATCCTTGTCTTTAATTTACTAAAGCTTGGTGTGTGTTAAATCAAAGTTGCTAACACCCATTGTCTATTTTGTGGAAGGCTGAAGGTCGAGTTGCATGATTTCCCTACAGGGATGTCTTCCCACATCTGTAAAACACGCTGTTAAGTGAATACAGTAGGTGACTCTAAATATAAATGTGAGTGTGCCCTGGCAAAGTAAATCCGTTCCTGTTGTCCTCTCAGCTGACTCTAATACCTCTGCTTCTGCTTCAGGAGCTTGCTTTGCGCTTTCTTCCAACCTAGATGAGAATATAATGCTGTCTCCATCGGACTCTGAAGAGCTCGATATGGAAAATACTTTCTTTTAGACACCCTGAGGTCTTCTAAGGGCCTGTTCTTCCCTCGCTACAGCGAGGAGCTAGGGTTATCAACCAGTAGCTACTGGCCGCAGCGTGGCCTGCTGAGGTAGGAAAAGAAGGTGTTGCAGCTCGAGTCTTCCTGTGTAAAATCTGTGTGGCTGGCTAGCATTTAGGCCCCTTTAGGCCACTTTATGTCCCGCAGGCAAGTAAGGACCTGGGGTTGGTCATCTCCGCCAGACGGGTCAGAAAGGAATCCTAATGCCCGAGGGCTAGGGTTTTCAGGGATATCCCTTTAGGGCCATCTCTAATGCTGCCTACCCTGCCACCTCCAGTGCTTTGTGGTTTAGCCATGACCACCCATGCTCCTACTCCTTATGCTCCCACCCCCTGGATTAACCCCTACAAGCTTGCTATTTCAGGGCACTAGGCGAGGTGAGAACAGCAAGGAGCTAACACCTTTAGGGTGTGCTGCCTCGTTCCTCCAGGAGGAACTTCTTTCGCATCTGAGAAAGGGGTCATAGAGCACATTCCCCTCCCAGGTCGGGCTTCTGGCTTTGCAGCCATCGTTTCTTGGTTTCCAAGAAGGAAGGGGCTAGAGCTGTGTGCTCTGAATTGTATGCTGAATCATACAAGTTTGAGATGTTAACACTCAAGGTCATTGTGTCACAGATCAGGTCTGAGGACTGGTTTGCCATAACAATCCTGAAGGGTTTTTTTCTTCACATAGGCATCTGGCCAGAGCACACGAGATTCCCCTGATTCACTTTTGGGTCATAGCGTACCGGTACCGGGTCATCCCTTTAAGGCCTGGTCTTATTGTTCACCCTCACAAAGTGCATGGTGGATGCTCTGGCATCATTGCACCCCGAGGCATCCATGTACTCAGTTATTCAGACAGGCTCATCTTGGCTCAGTCAAGGGAAGTTGCATCCAGGCATTGAGATACCGTGCTTGCCCACATGACGTCCCTCTGCCTCAACCCAGCAAAGTGTGTGCTTTCTCCCTCTCTGAGAACCACCTTCTTGGGAATAGTTTGGGATTCAGCCACTATATGGACACCTGTAACCCGCTCAGGGGGATTCCATCCTGTCTGCTGTAAAGGCTGACTAAATCTGACTAAGCAAATCCCTCTCTGCCGCCTAGGCTTAGAGGGTGCTCGGCTCATGACTGTCTCAGGAGCAGAGGTTTTCATCTCTGCAGACACCCTTTTCAAGGTCACAAGGGTTACATATCACAAGCTTCATACCCTTTTTATGTGGACAGACCCTTGGGTCCCACTCTTAGGGCGTGTCATTGTTGCAAGTCTTTTTTTTTTCTGACACCCCCCCCTCAGGTTTGGGAGCGGTCCTAGATGGCCACCCCGCCAATGGAATTTGGGAGGGCTCCTGTCTCTGATAGCACACAGATTGCCTGAAGATGGGTCTGTGTTTCTAGTGCTGAAACACTTCCTCTTAAAACTCTACCTTTTCAAGTTCACTTGTCTACCTCTGATGGTCCCCTTCATCAATCATTAGGGTGGTCTGTGTTTGCACCCTTGCATCAGGTTGGTGCAACAGATCTGGCCCTAGGTAGAGACCAGATTTCTCTTGCTGAGTTCGAATTACAGAGAGCATGATCAGTGCAGGCAGAGGCCCAGGGGAATGGCATCTTCACTTGTAGGTGTTGGAATACATATGGCAATTTTTGCCTGGACTGGAGTGGCTTTGTTTGCTTCTGAGCAGTTGACCCACTGGCTTTCTTTGTTCACATGGTACAAACTTAGCTGAGGCTCTGTCTGTAAACTTTTCCCATTAGCTCTGTTCATGGGCATCCTAGCCAGTGTATGCCCTGAGTCCACCTGTTACCTCATGAGTCTGGCTTGTGGACATAATTTCCCTTCTGGATGGTGCTCTTTGGGAGATTCTCATCAGGAGGAGCCTCCTCTCTCAGGCACAGGGGGCGATTCTCCACCCCTGCCCCAATATTTGGAACCACTTGGTCTGGCCCATAATGGGAAACAGCTCTAGGACTCTGGCCTCCCAACCGAGGTTGTGGAGACTATGTTAAACTTCTGCCTCTGATGTAATTGGCAGTTCACTGCCCTGTTAGTAAAGTGCTAGAGTTCCTGCAGACATGCCTCTTTGAGGGCCTATCACCTTCTACATTGGGGTGTACATGGCAGCTGTGCTGGGAGTCACGTGCCTGTTCTCTGGTCTCTCGCCTTCTGCACGGTGTGAGGCAGCTGAGGATTTTCTGCAGACCGCGTCTCCCCTCCTGGCACCTCTCAGTAGTTCTGGAGGGGCTTCTCCAAGCTCCCTTTGAGCCAATGGACTTAGACTCTGAGGAGTTTCTGACCCTGGAAACAGCTCTGCTATAAGCCAGTTGTATAGACTTTCTGCTGGCCTTTGGCCCTCCACCTCACAAGTCGGCAGAGCAGGAGAGAATGCACCAGTTGTGCCCAGTTAAGGTTCTCAGCACTTATGCCTATTGCTCGAGTGCATGGTGTAAGTCCTCTCCCTTTTTGTCTGCTTTGCTGGCCACAACAAAAGCAATCAAATCTCTATGTAGCACCTTGATCTCCTAGGTCTATGAGATACGCTGTGTGGTATTGCCTCATTGTCTCACTCCACTAGGTGTATCGACTTGTCCAACACTCTAGCTAGGGGTATTCCCCTCCAGTATATTTGTGCTGAGCCGAGTTTGTCCTCTCCACACACCCTTATCAGGTTCTATAACCCGGACCTGTACCCCACTCTTGGGTCTTGGGTCTTACAGGACTAATAGTGCTTTGCTCCTGGCTCATTTGTGCCCTTTCATGACACGGTGTGTGGCGGCGTTAGTACTGGTGTTCCCATAGCATCAGCCATGACGCAGCTTTGAATTCCCTCGTAAGGGAACTACACCAGGTTACGTATATAACCCGGGTTCCCTGAGAAAGGAATGAGACTCTGCATCACTAGCCACATCCTGGTCATCCACTTGTGCTTCCCGAAGACAAGTAGAAGTTGGAGTAATGTGATGTAGATGCCCTTTTATGGTCTTGCTAGTGAACTCTGCTACAACACGTGACCTACCTAAGCCGATAAATCAGTGTGATTTCACACAGAGCTTCAACCCCAACTTGATGCAGCATCTCGTTTGCTTCTCAGGGAAGTGATTTACATATGTAACTTGGTGTAGCTTTGCCCTAAAGAACATTAAGTGTCGGAAGTTTTTTTTTTTTTTTTTCCAAATGGTATAAATGTTACTCAGTGATATATTCATCTCAAATGTTCATTATATTTTTATTTTTTATTGTATTATTGTAAATATAAATCCTATCAATTCTTTGTTAGAGTATGAGGTTGTTACAATAACAGCAGACACGGATGATGCTGAGACAAAAGAGAATGCCTGGATCGTTCTGGAGGGAAGACTGGGAAGGTCTAAAGAACTCACAATGGAAAACTCCACCAAAAAGAAACGTTTTCTACGGTAAAAATAAATCAACTGCAAAAAAAAGCTTTTTTTTCCATTTATAATTAACAATTGGTAAAAAGTTCACATCACTATGGTGGGGGTGAACAAACTAGAAATTACTTTTTACAAATTCCAGTAACATGGTGTGTTTGTTTGTGTGTCTACAGAGGTGCCATGGACCGGTTTGAGTTTTCCTGTAAGATTCTGGGTGACATTGTTAGTATCTGCTTGGGCCACATCCCCAAAGATGGCAAGAAGAACAAATCAGAAGCCTTCTGGAGGGCTGAGGAAGTCATAATCACAGAGAAGAACCTTGGAAACAGGTTAGTGATTCCTGACCTAAATGCTGGGACATTGAAAGGGTCAATATACACTACCAGTCAAAAGTTTGGACACATCTTCTAATTCCATGGTCTTTCCTGATGTTTATTTCTTTCTACATTGTAAAACAATGCTGAAGGTGGCTGAAATACACAATAATCCTTTGAACAGTTGATATTGAGATATGTTTGCTACTGATGCTCTGTAAAGCCTTCATAACGGCTCTAATCTGAGGTGCTGTTAATTGGTGATTTCTGAGGCTGGTAACACTAAATGAACTTCTCCTCTGCAGCAGAGGTAAGTTTTGGTCTTGCTTTACTGGGATGGTCTTCAAGTGAGCCAGTTTCATCATGGTGCTTGATGGGTTTTGCAAATGCACTTGACAATACTGTTCTTGCAAGAACTATTCCAGTACACCTGACCTTCGTGTCTTAAAATAACAACTGACTGTTGTTTTTTGTCATTACATATGGATTACTTAAGTCCGTGTGTGTTATTTCATAGTAACACATATAGCACATACCCTGGCTTGTTTATTACATTTACATTTTTCACAATTACATTTTCTAGTTATTGCCATACATTCCATCACAGTATCACAGTTTTCATTTTGAAAAGCTTTTATGTAACTGTGTGACTGTCTCGGGCCATTTTTTAACCAAAAGTTAACATGTAAATCATCAAATCTGGGTCTACAAGAAATTGGTTCACTAACTTCTTAAATAAAAAAATGTAACTAGTATTGACCAACCTTTAGCTTGTCAAGTCAAATTACATTATTTACAAACCTAGGTATCTATGAGCACAAAAATCACTGCTAATCACAAAACATTTGCAAACATAATCCTCCAAGAGAGTTAATGCACCTCCAATATAGAATGAGCTTACCCTCTCTAAGAAGGTAACTGGTGGGAAGTACTGTTGAGCAAAACATTATATTTTTGCACTTGAACCCTGCTGGCCCATTTATACTAGTCAAAACGGTTGTACATGTTATTCCTGATTCCCAGTATGTGTATGGTGCACCATAAATGTCATTAAGTATTCCTCTTTGTCCCGCCCTCCCTTCCCTGTCTCTTATTTTCAGGTACATCTTCCACTGCAATACCCTCATCCCCCTCTCATCCAAGCGTGATGACTTCCAGACCTTTGAATGCACAAAGTTTATTGAGAGCTTTGCTAGCAAGGCACGCAAACTGGTACCTGTCACATATGAGCTCATTGTGATCACAGGTGAGGAGAAGGGTGCAGGTACAGATGCCAATGTCTTTCTTAGTGTCTTCGGCACCAACGGTGACTCGGGCCGCCGCCAGCTGAAGCAGAAGTTTCGCAATCTATTCGAGCGTGGTCGCACCGACCGATTCAGCATTGAGCTGTTGGATTTGGGTGAGCTGCTTAGAGTCTGCATTGAGCATGATAACTCGGGCATCAGTCCTGGTTGGCTGCTGAACCGAGTTGAGATCACCAACACAGCTAATGGGGTGACTACTGTCTTCCCATGTGACAAATGGCTAGACAAGAACAAAGCTGACGGCAGGATTAAGAGGGTTCTTTACCCCAAGTATTGATGTCTTGGGATACCACAAAAAATTATGACTGCACTAACAAAAGGCCAATTATCTTTCCTCTTAAATGGAAGCAGCGCATGCTAAATACCAATGTAGAGCGAATAACAGATTATACCAGCACATGCCTAATGCACAAATGATCACGGTAATGAATATGCTTAAAAATGTGCTGCCAAATGGAATTGTGAGGGCTAATGATTTAGTTTAATAGTGTACACATTAATGATATTGCACATGTTCATTATTGAGATACTGAGTGCAACAGACTATTGATATATACATAAAAGCAAAAAAGGGAAATGAATACTACCACACCACAAATGTGCTAAGAAATCCTCGTGAACTGAGCACAGGTAGCAATGATATTTTGAACTATCTGAGATGAAGGTATTTTGTAATTTTAGTAAACAAAAGGTAAACAAGAATGATTTTGCTATTTGAAAATGTGCTAATGAATATTCTCTGGTTCAGAGTTCTCAGGTGTCAGTTCTGCCATAGTACTGCACACTTTTTTCCCTTCCTCTTACAGGTTTATATTCAAGCATTAGCTTTAGTTATGTGATAAAACACTAAAACGCAGTACTGTTGTACTAACGTTATTGAATGCACACTCTCAGGGCATTGACTGTGCATGTTAAGTGTTGGATAATTGGATAATTGTGCAAATGCAAGTGAGATAATATATAATATATGAAAGAAAGAATGCTTTTTTGTAATGCTGATATTTTGTATTCTTTTTTGACAATATCTAAGTGTTTCTACCTCAATGGGACTCCACCAGGAGAGCAAGCCTATATCATATTGCTTGTCCAAATAGCTGAAGCACATGAATAAGCCTTTAATGTTTAGATAATTGGTTTAAGGTCATTTGATTTTTTTTATGAACCATCACCATCCTTATGACATCTCTGGAGCTCACATGAACTGCACCAGTTTATTGTTTGCCATCCATCATCTCACACAGACAGGTTTTCCTACAATCTAAGTTCAATTGTGTCTCTTATTTGGAAAACTAAATAAGAGTTTAAAAGAGTTAAGTAAATAAATGCTTAAATAAATCCAGCAGATCATTAAGCACAAGTATGGGTATTATACTATCACTACTAAAAATCTAAAACCAAACAGCATGTAACAGAAAGAAAGAAAGAGTTCAAGTTTCATTGGATCCATTTTTATACTTGAATAATGATTGTACAGTTTTTTAAAAGCAATATTTTACTTGGTTTTATGTACTTGAAACGAAAATTAGAAGTGTATATACAGTTTTTTTAATGTAGATTTATATGCGACATTAATCTTAAATAGTTTAGACGCACTTAAGAAATTGTTAATTTTGCAGAAAGTGTATCAATGTTTAGTCTTCTTTATAAACACCCAGTTGCACACATATAAGGTCTAGTTTTTTTTTGTTTGTTTTGTTTGTTTTTTAATTTTAGTACTTCGACTTTGTAGGAATACTCCAGTATATTTTTTATAGTCATGTATCAAGATTTGTAGCTGTGTTTAAATATTAAATCTCAGAATGTGACATTTCACATTCTTTCAATGTTCACATTTCTTTCAATGGTCCTCTTGATGACATTAAATACTTGAGAATGATTTTGAATGGGAAGGATTAAGAGCCACTTACACAAATTCAATTTTTTTAACACGGCAAATGCAAGTTTACACAGCACTGAATATGTGATTTATACAAGTTTGTAATTTATACAAGTAAATATTGTATATTGCTGGAACTGATGTCATATAACTTTTGATGTCATTTTTAAAGATTTTGTGTTGAGCTCAGGAAAATCTGTGATGCTGGGATGATATGCATGTTGATCACTGTTAATTCAATAAAGCAATTTTCAATTTCAATTTTTTCTTCTGGTGTACGATATATAATTTTATATCAGATAAATTGATCAGCTGTTGCATTTATATTACTATGCAAGTGAACAGTCAGTTCTTGAAGTTGATGTGTTGAAAGTAGGAAAAATGGACAAATGTAAGGATGCTATGTCCTGTAAAGATGATTGCATCAGAGCATCTCCATAGCAACACATCTTGTGAGGTGTTCCTGGTAAATAGTGGTTAGTGCCTAATAAAAATAGTCCAAGTATGGACAACTGGTGAACCGGCTACAGGGTTATGGGCACCCAAGGCCATGAGGCACATGAGGATTCCAAAACAGAAAGATCTTCAGAGATCAGACAGTTCTGTCAAATCAGCCAACACATGTTGAAGGCAAGATCTTTTTGTTATAGCAAAAAAGGCTGACAATCTATCTGAAAAGACACAAAATAATCCAGAAAATGAGAATACCTGGATTTTCTGATTATCATGAGCATACCAGCAAGATCTGGCATGGTCAAACTCAGTCTGTCCTCCATGTGACTTGATCTTAGCAAATCAATTATGCTCTGCTTACAGTCTGCTCTGAGCCATCTTTGACTTCATCTGAGTGCCAGAACCTATTATGAACCTTGTGCAACTTCACTGTGCCTTGATGTTCATCATGTAGTCATTGCAGAAGCTTCTTGAAATCAGAAAGGTACACTTTCCTATCATCAAATAACAGCATTCCCTTTAGGTAAGTTTGATTCTCCAAAGGAAGTAACTCTGAATCTGTGCTGGGACTTTGCTAAAGTAATTTGGCCATGTGTCACTGATAACAATTCCTTTAACTCTGGCTTCCATTCAGTCTGCTTCTTAAATGAGGATATGGCACATTTGTAGCCTTTGAATCATTGGATGTTTGAATTTCTGACAATTCCAAGTATCTGACAGTTAGGGCCTGTCTTGACAGCTTGTCTGAAACCATTTTGTCCCCTAAGTAGATCATGTAAATGGCTCTTGCTTGTATCTCAATATCTTCATCAAAGGTCTCTGGCATCTCAGTGGCACAGCATTCTTGTCAGGGATTTGTGATCTGTGTGAAGCGTGAGCATAGCATTTTTGTGCTTTAAGTGAACTCTCTAGTTTTCTTCAGTCTTTAGCACAGGTAACATGAGGGCACATCATTCATTGACTCCACACCAGATGACCGTGGGGCCATGGGTCCCTACACTTTAGGGATCATCCAGCATCTTCACACATTTACATCTGCCTCTCATTTGATCCCTGGTAAGGCTTTGACTGGAGTTTTGATTAATCTGACCAATGCTAAATCTGATGTAAAGTACAATATCTTCCACAGCTCTTTTTCTTAAAATTTGTCTGAAATGTGTTGTTTGATATATCTATAAATTTTCTGCACTGGTTATCCTAGACTAGGGTCACGGGGTTCCTGGAGCATATCGCAGGGGACTCAAGGCAGAAGTCGGGGGACATCCAGGATATGACGCAAACCCACTGCAGGGCACAGTCTCACACACACACAATCATTCACACACTACAGACAATTTAGAGATGCCAACCAGCCTAAAACACATGTCTTTGGACAGTTGGGGGAGGAAAGTACCCAGAAGAAACCCCTGAGGTATCTAACTGGAAGTACAAGGCAAAATTGTTAAACTAAGGATCCCCAGTAGGCTTACATTTTTCAAAAACAAAACATATTCATACTATATACTTGGGTTATTTTTCATTACTGCTTACATCACATTCTAAAACATTACAAATGATTTCAACAGAGCAAATGTTTATTCTTCTTTTATTTCTAGCAATTTTACATTAAAAATTGGCCACTAACAATTACAGAACACGATGAAGCATGTAACAACATCTTTATTGGGTATGTAAAATAGTTAGCTCTTAGTTCCAGATATTTAACCAAGCATGTAAGACTGCAATGAATAAGCGTGGCAAATAAAATGATAAATACAGAAGATGAAAAGACAATGTTTTGCCGAGGTGGGAGAAGACACGTTTTATAGTCATATTTACATGCAAATGGTCAACATTATCACAGATGAGACCCAAAAATGGCAAGTCAGGAAGAGTGAGGTAACTGGATTTCACAGAAGTTGCCTGCAAAAATTCACACACTGCCATAAGGTATTTGAAAAGCTGTCTAAACCAGCATGGGTTCTCAGCTGCACTCAAGCGGAGCAGCTGCTTGGCACAGTGTGATGTATTCACTGATCCCAACATAGTATATCTACACTAGGGAAAACTTCGAACTCTGTAGAACAGTGAGTTCCCAGGACTGAAGATGAGAATAACTGCCATAGAGTATGGAGTTGATAATCAGACAAAACTATAACAAAATGACAAAATAAAGAGATAACAGTAAAGCATTATGTATTAGTTTTAACAACAATAACATATTTATATCCTTCTTTGGAGTCCTAAATTTACAGATTAAAAAAATAATTTGTCAACTAGTTACGGATGCTATTGTGATACGTCACCTGGACATGTTTTCTGCTCAGAAAAAACACAACCTTCTTTGTTTTCCAAGCATTTGAATACTATTTAAATTAGGTTAAATTAGCTAAAAAGGAATGCACTGTATACATGAAAGCTTGAGTAAGTATACACATTATGTAAAGAGAGAGGAAGCAGATAGCTTACTAATAGAGCTTTTTTTTTTGCTGTGCAGATACGATTTCACAGGCTTGGAGCAAACATAGTTTAGCAAAAAAACAAAACAAATTAAAACAAAACAGAACAAAAAACCCTTAACCACACACAGCATGTTCCTTCTTTACTCACTTGAAGCTGACTTGGATAGTGTTTCTGATATTTAGATACCTTAGGGATCTTGAATTCAAGGACATGAAGCCCAGTCACAAATATTTTATTCAGTGACAATGCAATTCTCCAATTCTAAGTTTTAGAATCTAGTGTACTAACATCCATTAAACCGATTTAGCTATATATGTTCTCTGTTTATCAATTTTAAGTAATTTAGTGCTAATGTAGTCTAACACATAGTGAATTAATCAAATGCCCCTTTTATCCCTTCTATAATTCTGTCTGTTTTTCCAATCCTCATTTTGTTAGATTGTATATTTAGCAAGATAGCTAGGTTCTGAAGCCGTTTTAGTTTGCTTGTCCTAACAAGACAGGACCTACCGGGCAAAAAAAACATTAACAATTAAACTGATTACAGAATGTTACTGAATTCTGAAATAATTGGCACAGCCTAGCTGTTGTTGCATCCGTTGTGGCCATTTAAGTGACAGATTTAGAAACCTGGAAATCAGAAACCAGTGGCCATACTGGACCCAGGCAAATCCTTTTCATCCTGTATTGCATTCTTTCACATTGCCATTGCCATCGGGATTAAAGCACCAGACAGTTGTTGCTCCGAAAAACATAAAGAAGTGTCTGTTAAATAACGGTCATTGTACAATATTAACAAAAACATTGTCGTACCACTAACATGGAGAAACTGTATTTCATACAGGTGAATCGAATAATTCAAGCACACTTTATAACAAAATGTCATTTCAAATTGCCATGTCGTTTCTTAACACTGTGCTCACTGAGTTTCTGAGCTTACACGGATTCAGCAGGTGAAGTAGCGTATGCAGAATGCACCAAGGTAAGCGTTGTTAAGCTAATTTCTGGTAGTGTTTTCTGCCTTAAAACTAGGATTTCGGAATGAATGGCAGCTGTTGCATCTTGAATGTGCAGCATGTCAACACGCTTAACATCTTTTTTTTTTATGAACTGCTACTTTTTTCTTTCGAAGCACCAAAATTTACTTTAAAAAAAAAAATCAGCACTGTTCTTGAACACTTTAAATAATATCCAGCTGCTATGGTGAGTGGCAGGCATGCCCCGATGAGGACGCACGCCCCACTACCAATAAAACACACTCCTTTGCAGGCCTCCTCACATTATGCCTGAGAAATGCCACTAAACCATGGTGACCCTATTGTGAGGAGGTGGGTCTGACGTATGTACTGTCAAGAGATCTATCCATTTTCCCATACACACACACACACACACACACACAAAATCTGCACTTAAGAATAATCTCCCTGACCAATCACATTAAAATGCGTGCGCACACACACACACACACACACACGCATATATCTACCTCCATGTCTGACATTTTGTTAAATTACACACTTTTGATTGTTGACAGTACCCCTGAAATACCTTCCATAAAGTTAACCCACTTGATATTTAATCAACATCTAATAGTTTCCTTCTGTATTGCACTTTCTGCATTACTAATATTGTTATTGTATAAAAGCTCATATATATATATAAATATATATATATAAATAGATATTTTTTCCAATTCTTAATTTTTCTCTACAATAGAGCATACTTATTTAGGACAAGCATTATAATAACTTATAATATTCAATATAGATCAAATAGAGAGAGAGAGAGAGAGAGAGAGAGAGAGGGAGAAAGAGAGAGACAGAGAGAGAGAGAGTAAGAGAGAGAGACAGAGAGAGAGAGAGAGAGAGAGAGAGAGAGAGAGAGAGCATGGCAGAATCTCCCTGGCCTGGATGTCCTGTACCTATGTAAACTGGGTCATATTCTTAGAGTCTTCTCTCATGTGACATCTGAGGCCAGAAGGTGGGTGGATTTCTCCTCCACAGTCTTATAGTGCTAAATCCCCCAGAAGCTCCAGTCACACCACCTTCTTCCTGTTTCTGCAGTCCAATCAGTGGCTGAATACTACAGCGGCTGTGACGTGGGTAGCTTCAGCCGGTTATAGTGTGCAAGGAAGTGGACACTCATATGCATACCACACACTACAGGAAACACACAGGTCCGACCTCCAGGTGATAGCGTGACATGGACGCGGTTTTCGGCAGATTAGCAATGTTTTTGATGGGAAGCAGCGAGGCGTCTGTCACTCTGAACAGGAAGATAGCATTCCTCCAAAGGCCATCGCGTTGCTGTGCACAAAACAAATGGAGTAAAAATATTAACCCATATCTTCGTAAATCAACCAATCCAGTGAAATCATTCCATCATTCCATCAAACTGAAAGCGGAACAATACTAACATTCTTTCCCAACATGATACTTGGCTCAAATACCGGAACTTTCACCGGTTTAGTGAAATACCTGTCTCTGGATTTTTATGTGATTTGGATATGGATGAAGGAATTTAAAGAAGAAGAAAGAGGAGTCAGTGCTTAATATGTGATTCTGAATATACAGTAGGAACTTGATGCTGATAAGGATTTACTCAAACATGTGATATACATATACTCAACTAGCAGCAGGAGACTAATTCTCAATGCAAGTCAATAAGACATCCATTAGAACAGGTGGGTTAAATGAAGTTCAGCTAATTAGCTAGACACATCTAATCAGAGTGTGTGTTGTGGCATTCTCACCCAGCATGTGTCCTCTAACACTTCTGGTTCCAGAGTCATTCCATTCCATGCCATGAACCTCACTGCCTTCTTGGAAGGAGTCTGAGTAGGGGTGGAGCTCCAGATGGTAATGTTAAGACAGTGGATGGTGATACGTTGCTCTGCCCCTGAAGCCAGCAGATGCAGGAAGTTCATTTGGACATACCGGACTCTGAACTCCAGCTAAAAAAAAATCGCAGCACTCACATATTAGGTTTGAAAATAGAAAACTGACATTATTAATTATCCTGAATGTCCAAAGTGTGATCACAACATAGCAGCGACCTTAAATATGCTTCATCAGAGCAATTTGTTATTGACTTTTCATACCATCAATACATTTTTTGTACCACTTATACTACACAAGGTCACAGAAGCTATGCCCGGGGCATCCCAGGATATACCTGAAGGCTATCCCAGGGGACTCAGGACACAAGAGATGCCAATCAGCCTACCATACTGTACATGTCTTTGAACTGGGGGAGGAAACTGGAGTATATGGAGGAAACTTCCAAAGCACAGAAAGATCATGCAAACTCCATGAACACAGGGTGGAGATGGGAAGCCCCAACCCTGTTATTGTTAAATTGCCATTATTTATAGATATATGTAATTAAATGAGTTGATGATGCAGGTTTATATTATTTGAATATATTATGTAAATTCTGATTATGTTCCAACCCATCTCTGATTGGAGGTATGTGGTAGCTTAGTGGTTAATGTGTTGGACTATTGCTCAGAATGTTTTGTGTTTGAATCCCAGGTCCAATATGCAACAACTGGGCCCTTGAGCAAGGCCCTTAACCCTGATTTGCACATGTATGAAATGAGCTAAAATGTAAGCCGCTCTGGATAAGGGTATCTGCCAAAAGATGTAAATGCAGTTACCTTGGACACAGTAATTGGTCTAAGGCAGGTTAGCCCGCCTCTTGTGAAGTTGCATGTCACTTCTATAGAGTCAGTGGGACAACCCAGGTTAGGGTCAATCCAGTAAGTGCCTATAGAAAAGAGAAGATACAGTATTTAAATACAATATTTATTGAAATGTTTCAGATTTTCATTTAAAAATCGTTTAAAAGCTATATATGAAATCTAATTTTGGCAGCATACCAAACAGGCTGATGGTTATACACAAGGTACATTTAAATGAACATGAACATACCGTCGTTGAATTTGTGTTGGCAGGTTATAAGGTCCCGGCAGAGGCGAGCCGGATGATCCCGTGTTCCTAGTGGATTCTTCAGACTGAGAACTAGCAAATTGAGATAGTGCAACGTGTGTAAGATGTCTGGAGCTCGGTCCATGGGAAAATCCATTAGATCTGCCACCTGATAGTCAGAGAGTGAGAGTGACAGCGAGAAGGAATCATTGTAAATTACTAATGAAGATGCATTTATTAAAGAGAACGGCAGCAGAGTTAGAAACTCTACAAGAAGTTAGTAGTGTTGGCCATGGTTAATTATGAAAGACATATTTCTTAAACAGTGTAATTAATTCATTTTTGTAAAACAGAATTGTTTTTGTTTTTGTTGTAAAGTCAAGTACACCAAATAAGTCAAGGAACATCCAGACAAGTTTCAGCACAACATATAGGCAACAGAAAAAAATCCTCTAAATTCCAAAACCAAAAGTCTCATTACAGTAAAATAAATATGGACTGAATGCAGTTGGAGGTATGTGTACTTTTAAATGATCAGTGTCACATGAGAAATGAGCAGCGGTGCTGATGTGAGCAGAATCAAGCTGACAATGCTAATCCAGCTAGAAATCTGGCATGTTTATTTGTCTCCGAATAGTTTTAAGTTATTTCTTTTTACAATCCAGATTGCCCTGGATGCACAAGACTCATTGACAGCCGCCACCCCCCATCAACTACACCAGCAATCAATTCTGTTTACCTATTTACTATGAGAATTTTCATTCATACGCTTTGTCAGTAGACAGTCTGAGACAAAATTGCGCAGTAGTGTATGCCTGGCTTTAATACAAAGTCGAGTATGGGGAGGCTGAGACCAATGTAAGACATCTGCTGTGAATAGACATCTTCACTCATTACTTTTTTTATGATCACACTGTTGTCCTGAAAAAGAATTAAGATAAATCCAACATTTTAACAGTCTCGAGGACAATAACAGACTGCAATGTCCAATCTTTCAGAGACAATGTTGTTATTGTGTAGTGTTGTTATATATACACTCCTCAAAAAATTAAAGGAACACTTTTTAATCAGAGTATAGCATCAAGTCAGTTAAACCCCTGGGATATTGATCTGGTCAGTTTAGTTTCAGAGGGGGTTGTTAATCAGTTTCAGCTGCTTTGGTGTTAATGAAATTAACAACAGGTTCACTAGATGGGCAACAATGAGACAACCCCCAAAACAGGAATGCTTTTACAGGTGGAGGCCACTGACAGCTTTTCCCTATTCATCTTTTCAAACTGTTTTTCACTAATTTTGCATTTGGCTAAGGTCAGTGTCACTACTGGTAGCATGAGGTGATACCTGGACCCTACAGAGGTTGCACAGGAAGTCCAACTCCTCCAGGATGGCACATCAATACATGCCATTGCCAGAAGGTTTGCTTTGTCTCCCAGAACAGTCTCAAGAGATTCCAGGAGACTGGCAGTTACTCTAGGGCTGGACAGAGCCGTAGAAAATCCTTAACCCATTAGCAGGAACAGTATCTGCTCCTTTGTGCAAGGAGGAACAGGATGGGCACTGCCAGAGCCCTACAAAATGACCTCCAGCAGGCCACTGGTGTGAATGTTTCTGACCAAACAATCAGAAACAGACTTCATGAGGGTGGCCTGAGGGTGGCCCAATGTCCTTTAGTGGACCCTGTGCTCACTGCCTGGCATTGGCATTTGTCATTGAACACCAGAATTGCCAGGTCCACCACTGGTGCTCTGTCCTTTTCACAGATGTGAGGAGGTTCACCCTGAGCACATGTGACAGATGTGAAAGGGTCTGGAGAAGCCATGGAGAACGTTATGCTGCCTGTAACATCGATCAGCATAGCTGGTTTGGTGGTGTGTCAGTGAAGGTCTGGGGAGGCATATCCATGGAGGGACGCACAGACCTAGACAGGCTAGACAATGGCACAATGACTGCCATTAGGCATCGGAATGAAATCCTTGGAGCCAATGCCAGACCATACTCTGGCGCAGTGGGTCCTGGGTTCCTCATGGTGCACGACAATGCCCGGCCTCATGTGGCGAGAGTATGCAGGCAGTTCCTGGAGGATGAAAGAATTGATACCACTGAATGGCCCCCATGCTCACCTGACCTAAATCCAATAGAACACCTCGGGAACATTATGTTTTGGGTCCATCCAACGCCGCCAGGTTGCACCTCAGACTGTCCAGGAGCTCAGTGATGCCCTGGTCCAGATCTGGAAGGAAATACTTCAGGACACCATCCGTCATCTCATTAGGAGCATGCCCTGATGTTGTCAGGCATGCATACAAGCATGTGGGGGCCATACAAACTACTGAGTACCATTTTAAGTTGCTGCAATGAAATTTCAGCAAAATGGACCAGCCTGCTGCATCATTTTTTCACTTTGATTTTCATCTTTGTATTCAGCCTTCTGTAGGTTGATCATTTTCATTTCCGTCAAACGATGTGGCATCCTTTCATTCCTAACACATTAGTATAGATATCCAGCATGCTATTTTTGTGCTTTCAAAGTGTTCCTTTAGTCTTTTTGAGCAGTATATATACTGTAAATATATATATATATATATATATATACACATGTAGTATACATACCATGGTTTTAAAAGCAGCAGGTGAACCAATGAACTCAGACATCGTTCCACCACTATCATCCTGTTGCTAAAGAAAGAACACACAGACACATACACACATACACACAAAATCAGTCCAATTTTGATTTTCATTTTGGTCAGAAGGTCTAACCACTGCAAAAAAAAAAGTACTTAAATACTTACAAAGGATTTTGGAATCCCAGGAGGTCCCTGAAAACAGGAAAAAAGCAAAAAGGAAAAAAGGGTTTAAGAGTTTAGGGTTTAAGTTTGCATCTGTGTTCTTAGGTGCATGTAGGCCAAAAAAGAAATATGTGTGTAGATTAAAAAATGTCTTACTGGTGGTCCAGGAGGTCCTCGACGTCCAGGAGCACCCTAAAAACAGTCAGCATATTCTAAATAACTGTGAATATGCGTGTGTGTGTGTGTGTGTGTGTGTGTGTGTCTGTGAGTTTGTATTTAATGAAAGCCTCACCCTTGGCCCCTGAGCACCCTATATGACAAAATAAAGAAAACACGTTTAGAATTTTCTTTCTTTTTTTTTTATTCTTGCACTGAATACATTCACATGAATTCTGTGTCTGTATATGCGATTTTACCATTGCTCCGCTGCTACCAGAATCTCCTCTAGGGCCCTAGACAAAGATCAGCAACCAAGAAAGTCAGTGGTGCAGCATTCATTACATCTTTTACCAAATGACTTAAATGCCATGTTAATTCTGCACTAAAACTAACACAAACATTGTCAAATTGTATTTCTTATATATTTCAGAATTTTTTCAACAATAAGTCAAGTATCAAGTGTGTCTTCAACAAGCAACACCAAGTACTACTGCGTGTTTACATGAGTGAGATGGCAACCCAACTATTAAAGAAAATAAAGCAAGAACTGTGTAAATAGAATATTTATACATATTTCAGCTCTGTTTCTAAAATGGCTAACCTGAGTCTGTCTTAAACTGTGGATTCTGGAATTATGATTATTTTGATAATTAAAGAAATCACTTTTTTTGGACTGAAGAACTGCTGTAATTCAAATCATAGGTTTAATTCATACTAATTTTTTGAATACGTTACTTTTTCTCTTCTCATTCACAGCATCCCGGATGATACTGAACATAACCTATGACTAATAATAAATAGATTTAAATATATGTAGCTGCTATAATGTAAGTGATAACATGAACTAATTTGTTTCCCTTAAGATCTACAACATAAGCATAATCTGACAAAATGTATGATATGATGTTCTTTAGTTCATTTAAATAATATGTATCTGGTGGCAAATTTCTGGAATAAATAGGAGAAATAAAACACTCTATTACTGATCATCTTATATGTTTGTGTGTGTATTAGATATGATATATTGAAACATCACTCACAGGACTGCCACCTGGGCCAATTATACCAATAGGACCAATCACACCCACTTTACCCTGAGGAAGAAAAACATTTCTGTCATATACCACTGATACACCTAAATAAGTTTAGATTAGAAGAAATGATGACTAAGTTTGCAGAATACAGTGATATGTATTGATAAATAGCAGCTTATAATTTGAAAATCTGTTGTTATTTAAGAAAAGCTAAAAGAGACCAAAAAATTACCTCAGAGGTTACATGAGGTAAACCCCTTAAGCCCCTACAGATATACACACCCTGCTAATACTGTGTGTTTGGATTAGAGTTTATGAATTTGTATGTTTAGTCTCACCATTTGGCCAGGGGGCCCTTTAGGTCCACGAATGCCTTTTGGCCCAACGTCTCCTGGAGGCCCCTGTCCAAGAAAAAAGTCATGATAAAACACACATGCACACCTACATCTATATCTACAAACGAAATCTCTACTCACATATACTATGTGTTCATGGTATTTTCTAGTTTTGGAAGCGTCGTGTAACAAGCAGTAATCAGAGACCAAGAAAACATGGTGCAATGGAACATGCTCTGTATGAGTATGTTTGTTTACGGACAGCGGTGTCTTTGCTTTTCCATAATTTGTACTCATAGCTGTACGAGTGTGTGGTGGCTGTGGAAGTTTGAATGTATGGGACCATTTAAAATTGTGAATGAATGAAGAATTAATCCTGCATGTATATGCACACATAAACACACACACACACACAAAAACAAACAAATATGTTTTGAAGACAAGAATTAGAAGTGCAGACCACACATGTGCAGACCACACATTCATCTAAATGCAGAAGTGGACAAACTGATCTCAAGTCTGGAGACTCAAGTTTTAGATTTATAGTTTTCTGGCAGTTTCAATAACCAGCATCCAAAGAGAGAAGGTTTGTTATTGTCTTTGGCAAATCAATAGTTTTGGTATGTTTAATCTTAATGCACTTCACAGTGGTCTGATGTACCCCAGTGCTCTAATTATAGCACATGCCTCTAAATCGTAGAACGGTTTTAATAGCCCTAAAGCACAGAAAACCTATAGGGAGTTAAATCACTTGTCATAACTGTCAGCAAAAGGCTGTGTCAATATACAGTACAGTCTGGGCTAGAAATAATTCAACCCAAGCCTCTACTTACTATAACTATATAATTCTCTGTATTTTTACTTACGATACACGCAGGTACAATACAATCTGAATGCCATCAATTTACCTAATTTACCAATTTAATTGTCTTTGTTTAAATTGAGGGAGGTCTCTCTAGCAGCAGGTCCTGTTCTGTATTAATGTACTTTGCTTGTTAGCTTGTGGCATTTGTAACTTGTGTACATTATAACATTAAAATCAGCTACCAGTTGAAGCCTAATTATTTTTCTAATGAATCAAAATAAGGAGCTGTGCAGCAGACTGGAGCGTTTGGTTGGTAGGTTAGACAAAAGGATAAATGTATGACTTGTTCACCCTTGGAATGGTATAGTGAGTATCTACTGTACTGTAATAAAGGGAAGACCTCTGAGACCTTAACTCTGAAACTATGCATGAGACAGCCAGGCTCACCACTAAAAAGTCTTGAGTAGACATTAAATATTAAGGAAAAGAGGAGGGGATGTGGTAGGGGTAAGCACTAAAAACAGAATTTTTTTGGATGTTAACTAGGAGGAAAGTCAGGCTTCAGGTGTGGTCTTTTTCTGAAACGTCAGTTATTTTCTAATTGATTCAACTTCCTAACTCCAATTGCCATTTGTGTTTAGAGTTTGCAATTGCAGTTTGTGTTTAGAACTAAAACCCAAGTTCAAAAAAAGCAGAAAGCTTTATACTCTGTCTCGGTCTCTCCATCTTACCTTCGGACCAAATATTCCTAGTATCCCCGGAAATCCAGGCTCTCCGACGTCTCCCTAAAAAAAACAAGAAATTAAAAACTTAAATGTATACACCACTACCGAGAGGACAAATCTAACAGCTATAAAACATGCTAGTGTGTTGTACTCTATGTTAACAGTGCTAGCATTTTAAGAGCAAATCTTTACTGATTCACATTAAAACTGTACATATTTATAATCTGTTCAGAATTTTAATCTTTTCTAAACATGTCTGTTTTTGGCTCCAAGTGTCAATATTTAAAGGACAACCAAACCTATTAATATAGGGGGGAATGCACACCAAAATATTACTAAAAATCTATTCTATGCTATTTTAAGAAAAAAGATACTTGTATCTATGGCTATTCAAAAAGAAATGTTGAATATCATTATTTTCAGTAGCAGTTTAGGTTTTTTTTCCTTCTTAGGGGTCGTCAGAGTGGATACGCATATTTGATTTGGCACGTTTTACACTCAAGGCTCTTCCTGATGCAACCCTCTTATTTTTTCCAGGCTTGGGACTGGCACTGAGTGCACTGACTTATACAACCACTGGTGCCTGGTTGGTTTCCTGCTGGTCCATGGCAGTGAGAGCGCGTGATCCTAGCAGCTCAATAGCAATTCATTCTAAAATCTCAACAATCTCAAACCTTATCATGTAGCCCCAGCATGCAAGGCAAACTTAGAGCTGTGTGCTAAGTTATGTGTTTTCTGGGAGTTTGGATACTTGCAAGTTTCATCATTATATATAAATATAAATATATAGAAATCTCATTATCTCTCTCTCTCTCTCTATCTTGCCAATATAATTATTAAATAAATGTTCAAGAAAGTTGGAACACTCATTCATCTCAATCAATCAAATCTTTAGAAAAGTTTACTTTAAATTCTTAAGTCTCAAATGTTAAAACCTTTCGCTGGTCTAAATTTGCAAGCACAGCTGAAATGTGCATGAATGATTCAAAATACAACTCTTTATATTACTAGAATATATCTTCAAGCAATAGATAGATCTAGCAGTAATGTGATATTAAATGTATCCAGAAAAAAAATATATACATCTATATTTAGTTGGTCTCAGATTAAGCTGATGTAATTGTATGTATTTCAGGTTTGTTGTAAAACCTATGGTATATAACAGAAAACAGCAAACAGGACTACTGAACAAAGCAAAAACAAAATTCTTTAATTCCCAAGGGATTTGACTTTTGATTAAAAATATATAACATAAAATAATGCAGAAAAAAAAAATAACACAGCCATGTTTTAGCATTTTTGTGGCTCTTGTTCAGTGTTTATGTTACTCACTGGTTGCCCTTTGGGTCCTGGGTCTCCGTGAGCTCCTGGCATTCCCATTCCTCCTTTAAATCCTCTTTTCCCTGAAGGCCCAGGATGACCTGGGAGACCTCGTTCACCCTGACAGTTATAAAATAGGTTATTGTCATTCACTAATATAGCCAAAAAACAATTGATTTTATTTTCTGAAATCAGTATGGATCAAGACATATCCTATAGTGTACTGCACTGGAGTAATAACCACTGTAAGTTAAGCACTGTGGTAGTTTCCTGTGTTAGCTGTGCTAGCATACAAATATGCTGTATTTCATTTGCATAATATGTTTTAGCAGAGAGCTAAAATGATCATCATCTTGAATAATTAGCTTTAACTGATTTTCTGAAGAGTGTATGACAGTCAGCTTCCAATATAATGGCAATTAAAGGAGCTAAAATGTGTTCAAAGTGAGGCAAATTCAAATGAAATCACAGGCTCTGGTTAAATACTGTCAGCATCACAAGTGTAAACATAACAAATCCCTAACAGGAAATAAATGTTAACCCTGGCATCCATCCATCCATTTTCTGTATCTCTTATCCTACACAGGGTCACAGGGAACCTGGGAATCTCACTGGACTCGAGGCATGAGGTAAGGGATAATTATCTAAAAGCAGCTATGTTATCTAAAACCAATTTGAACCAGATGTCAGTCAGTTTCTTCTCAATGACACCCAGAACAATAAATCCTGTTATTTTCTTTCCACCTCACCTGATTAGGAGTTGCTCTTGCTGACGAAAAATAACTCCTTTGGCACAACTGAACATCCTAGGACCTCTTGTGTGCCAAGTTGTGTTTATATCCAATCATTTTTCTGAATAAACTTTGAGAGATTTTGCCATCTGAAAAACTTGTCTCTGCATCTCTTTTGGTAACGATCATCAAGACTGAGAGGGAGCATGCAGAGGGTGCTCTATAGCTTGTCCCTCTGAACAAAAAAGTAAAAAAAAAAAAACCCTAACAACATGCAAAGCTTGAGCATTCTCTTACCTTTGGCCCAAAGGAACCCTGATCTCCTGGTAAACCTGCAACACCAATTTTCCCCCTGGCTCCGGGTTTCCCTGGAAGCCCAAACTCTCCATCATCTCCTTGGTCACCCTGAAGAAAGAGAGATAAAGTGGAAAATGAGAGAGAAAAAGGGAGCAGAAAGATGTCGTTTTCAGTCATGCTTTACTCACACACATGGTGTACCTATGCAACTAGTACACTCTATATACACTGTATATATTGGTAGATTGTATTTTGTTTTTCAAAATGTTTTATTTTAGACAAAATATGCTAAGTACATGTTATTTAACAGACAAAAAAGAAAAGAAGAAGAAGAAAATCAGGCCCACTTGTATTCCTTTAGTTCCATCCTTCCCTGGAATGCCATCTACACCAGGAATGCCCTCCCGGCCCTCTCGACCAATCACACCCCTCGGACCTGGCAAGCCAACCACTCCCTTTGAGAGAGAGAGAGAGAGAGAGAGAGAGAGATGATGAGATTTATATAATGATGAAACCTTGCAAGAATCCAAACACCCAGAAAACCCATAATTCTCCAAACAGATATCAGGTTTTTTATTGATAATCAAATGTGACAATTGACTGAAAGATTGCTGTTTAGAAAAACTCTTTTCTTTAATGTAAAAATTATTTCACTTTTCATGCAGTTACACAATTGTTTTGTGTTTGACAGAAACAATGATGAATACAGTAAGAGGAAGAAAACTTATGCTGTTCTTACTGGTGATCCTCTACTTCCACGTTCTCCTTGTTGACCCTGTTTACCTTTTTGACCCTTTAGGAAAAGAAAAAGGAAAAGATGTTAAAACACCTCCTACTGTCATATCTGTCACACAGTAATTGAGTTTGACACATTATTTTTCCACGTGTTTAGATTCAATACCTGCTCCCCTTTTGATCCTTTGGGGCCTTGTTGTCCACGAGGTCCAGGGTGACCCTAAAATATATAAAATATCAACACACCTGAGAGAGAGAGAGAGAGAGAGAGAGAGGAGAGAGAGAGAGAGAGGTAGAAAGTAGAAAGTCTGTGTGTATGTGTGTGTTTATTTGCTCACAGGTAATCCAGGTGCTCCAACTTTGCCTCGAAGTCCATCTACCCCTGGCTGACCCTGGGCATCAAAACATCACAAGTGAACACAAGAAATTATGAAAATCTTTACATTTTTGTATATTTGACATGTGGGTAGTTTGTAGAAATTTTGGCAGTTGAATCAAACTAATTTGCAAGATATGTAGACTGCACTCAAATTCTAAGCATTTTAAGTATTTCTTGAAGGATTTCTTGATAAATGCTATTATTGCTATACAGTATAATGTCATTGGCCATGTGATTTCCCATAATGCACTGCTTTTACGTCATGTTTATGTCGGTTTAAAACCAAAGAAAAATGGCTTTAGGCAGCCGAGTAGCTTGCAAATAAAACAAAAAAAAAGAGAAAGTATTTAGCGGTGTCCTTATTTATCGTTGCACCATCGTGCTGTTGAACTCTTCAATCTGATCATGTTTTTTTACTTTTGGAAGGAGTCTCCAGGATCTCTGTCAGCTTTTTGGGTTTTTTCACAACTTAAAAGTGACAATATTTTGCTATGTTTTTATGTATATGTGTGTGTTATGTGTGACAGTTATGAGGACCAAAAGGATCAAAGGTCAAATCTAGCCCTTATATTAACTCACTGGGTATCCCGGATCTCCTGGTTCTCCTCGGTCACCTCGGTCACCAGTGCGACCCTAGCAAACACACACACACACATTATTAAAGTTTACTGAATACTGCAAACACAATAAATTTGAGAAAAACAGAGTGTGCTAGAGACAAAAAGATGAACTCACCCGAAGTCCAGGGGGACCAGGAGGACCTGTTATTTTCCCATCATCTCCCTGTTCGCCCTAAACAACAAAAAAACTTATATTAGATGAGATTTTGTGTGTGTGTGTGTGTGTTGTAAAATAAAAGTGAAAAAAGATTAAAAGTTAAAAGTGAAAATTCCTCATAGTTGAATATGCCCAGAAATGTATGTGAACAAAATGTATACATTTTGCTCTAGTAAAGTTGAACATTAGTGTGAATACAAAAGACACAGATACCCAGAGGAAGTGTGATTTTACCTTTCCACCTTTTGGTCCTGGAGGCCCTATAGGACCCTGTGGCCCCTGGTGACCCTATAGAGAGTTATATAGATAGGGAGAGAGAAAAGAGAGATCGACCAGACTTTTTCCATATCTGAAACTCCATTCTGCTCCTCCATATTCTCCGTTAAAACTGTGTCAGGTGCATCAGGTGTGTCTAAGAATTTATCATCATCCTCACCTCATACCCTGCTAGACCTGGATCCCCTTGTTGTCCCATCCGTCCTGGAGCACCCTGAAGAAGATAATTTCATCTGTCAGATTTAGATTTATTTATCTTTTTTTTTTTCTTTTAGTAAATCTACATATGTCTCTTTAGAACACATAAAATAAAGATTGGTAACATTAGAGATGAGGAGGTTGTTTGGAATTGCTGGAGCTTTGGAGGTAGAAAATCAAGACCTTCTTGTGTGATGACTGTGCAGCCACACATAGCCAACTTATTATTATTGATAGCACTCGGTCCTCTGTATTGGTTTATCATGCCTTTGGTCAGGAAATAAAATAGGGAATAATAATAGTGAATAGTGAAGAATAGTGATCATCTTCACTCTGCACTTTTCTAAAAAGCAAAACTTTTATAAGCATTCCATTGTCACCAAACATGTCCAAAAATGTCTCACTAAATTACAGTGGATTACATGGAGGTTGAGAAAAAATGGCAATTGTGAAATCTCTCGCACTCATCACTCATCTGCTGTAAACAAAACTCTAAAAAAAAAAATCAGAGACAATTTTTTTAAAGTGACAATATTATCCTCTGAAAAGCTTATTCATTTTTTTCTTGCTGGAAACAGGCATACATGGAAGTGAGGAAATCCAGTCAGATTGCAAACTTGCAGATTCTGCAGCTTGTTATAGATCTTGCATGCTTTGTATAATTGACTGATCCCTGAATGACCTCTTGAGGGTAAAGTTTCTCGAAAGTCTTTGTGTTTCAATTTCAGCTTGTAAAAATAAGTGAATTGAAACCCCCTACACAACCCAGACCAAAATAATCTACTTTATTATACATTCAGTTTGGCTGAGGGCTGAGAAAATCCATCCGACCGAAATACATTTCTTATTAGTTTCTTTATGTGCATACCGCTGGTCCAGTAGTTCCTCTTGAGCCTTTTGGTCCAATGGTTCCTACTGGTCCAGGTTTCCCTACTGTTCCTGTCTCACCCAGGTGTCCCATGTTGCCCTTTGCCCCCTATAAGGAACAGATAAATACAGTTAAATACATTACAATAATTCATAAAAGACCAACAAATTGTAACAACAAGGAAACAAAAAACACTAAATGATGAAAAGTATGTGGATGCCAGAGCATGACACCCTGTGTGGGTATTCCCTAAACTTTAGCCACAAAGTTGAAGTCAAATAATTGTATGAAATGTTCTGGCATGGTAACCCAAGAATGGCTGGAAAGTACTCAAGTGGCCTGACCACTTTAAATCCTCACAGCAACAACAAAACCTAGTGGAATGCCAAAACCGTGGAGGATTTTATAGAAGCATGATGTCATGGTCAGGTCTTCACATCCAATGAGCCATATAGTGTATATAAGATGAAAGATAGAAACAAATATTTCAACAACTTGTTCATAACATTTACAACACCATACATTAAACAGAAATGAAACATACTCTTCCCACACTAGGCGTCACCTGCCTTCCTACTATAATTAAACCCTTTTACTTTTCCGTAATAATTATTGTAACTCATGAAATGGTTCATGGTAGAGGAGACATCTTTTGGATCCTAACTTAATTCTATTTGTAAAATATAAACAAATTCAGAAATTGATGCCTGTAATGCACTAAAAAAGTTGGAACAGAGGCAAAATAAAACTGAAAATGTTATAGTGTTATAATGTTCTGAAGGTTGTACAATTAGCAAGTTAACTGGGTTAACTGGTAACAGATGAGGGAATCAAGCTGGGTATAAAAGGAGCATCTGCCAATGCCTTAGTGCCAAACTTTGTGAGAGAACTGTCAGCCAATTCAAAGGCATTTTTCAACATTCAACATTTCTAGAAATTGGGTTTGTACTCATCTATTTTTGAGATCATTAACACCCAGTAAAACAGTAGAAAATAAAGTGTAAAAGATTGAGGTTTGAAAAATTTCCATTTGGGTCAGTGAAAAGTCCACAGAACTGCTGTAAATACAACTAAACAAACCTGCATGATTTTCACACATTTTTTTTCCCCACCTCCAAGACACAACATGATCAGATTGTCACAAGATAAATAACGTTATTGATTCGTTAAACAAATTTGACCCTGACAGCAGTTACTGTAACATGCTTTGCCATTGTAGAGCAGTACATTCTGTCATTGTCTTTTACCCAGTGATCATTTACAGCTTGTGCTGCGTTGCATGAACACTACAGGACAGGAACTAGGCACTAAATTAGGGGGGGAAATAATGTTGTTTTTTCCCCCTGGGTCAGAAACAATTATATTTGGGGACTTGACTGACTAACCTTGAGACCAGGCTTTCCCATCTCACCCATTTTCCCTGGCTTTCCTTCAGGACCCTGAACACAAAATAACATGGACACACACACATAAACATACAGGTAATTATCATTAACAGAACATTAAAATTGTTACTAATTATTTATGCTTCTGTGCTTTTTATTAAAAAAAAAACAGTAACGAGTTAAGTATTGGTATTAGCATCATTTGTTTTCCTGGCCCAATCCATGGATACATTTTAAGTAGAGAATGTACAGCAACAGAAGCTTACAGAGAGACACTTGGTTGCTTAAACATTTTTAATTTATTTGTACTTTTTATTTATAAGTAAAATTTTACTGAAAGATTTTTCTTAAATCATTTGTAAGCCAAGCAACATCTTACACATGAAAACTAGTAAATAAATAATATCTTATTTGTTAATAGTAATGCTTGTCATTGAAGCCATTTATTTGACCGCACTTCTTGTTAAATTTGTGTGCCCGTGCAAAGTAGCATACTCACTCTGACTCCAGTGAGTCCAGGGTCTCCTGGTGGTCCCTCTTTGCCTTTAATCCCTGGGTCACCCCTGATACCAGGTTCACCCTCTGGCCCCATGTCACCCTTTTCACCCTGTTTAATGAAAGGAATTTTGCTAATGCTAATAATATTATAATAAACATGACAGAATCTATACTAGGACAGTATACATACTCTTCTGGGGACAAAGATTGGGATAATAAACTGGGAGAAGTTTCTTCTGTGAGAAGAAAATCATCTATATATTGGAACAGCAATTTGTTTGTTTTTGCTGTATGATGAATATGAGATGATGGATCAGAATTACAGCATTTATTTCAGGATATATCCATTTAGATGTGTTTAAATATTAAACACCTTAGTTTGATCCCACTTAAGCAAAAATACTAAATGTGCCTTGTTAGGCTGATTTGTTTAAACAATTAATAGCTCTGAATGTCTACTGTTTGTATGTGACCTAGGTTACACGTGAAGACTGCAGTTTATTTTAAAAAGGATAAACCACCATGAGGACCAGAGAGCTGTCTATGGGAGAAGCTCAAGGCATTTTGAAGCTGAGCTGCTTCTTAACAAATTCACTAATCTTTACTGATGATGTAACTTAGGATGGTAGCAGCAGAATGAATTCAGCATCTATGGAAATTTACAATTTACAGAGAAATAGACAGCAAGACAATGTCCCAAAACACACTACCAACACAACAAAGGACTTCATCATGGGAAAAAGTGGAAAGTTAATCTAACTGAGCATACATTTCACTTCCTGAAGAGAAAACTAAATGGAGAATCCCCCCCTGCCAAAAACATTGTTTAACACATTGAAATAAAACACCGGAAATTAAAGCTGGAATTCTGATTTATTGTCTCATATTAACACCCAGATGTGTCAGCTAAAACAAAAGAGCTGGTCTTTCAGAGGGGACTGTAAATTTATAATCAAAATATTCTAGAGATTAGACTACTGGATACTGTATGTGGTGATATTTGACTGGTGATTACAAGTAAAATGGAAAATTATGAAGAAATATAATGTTGGCTGATTATATAATTAGTATATATTCTTTCATTAAAACATATCACACATTGCTTGATTACTAGACAAAACCTCAAACCTTCAGTCATCCTTCAATAAATCTGATGCTTTTGTTGAACCTGAAATTCTGTGAAGAGTAATAATCACTAATACTATGGGAAAGGGGAAAGACTAAAGGATATTAGGCATATTCTATAACACAGATATCCAGCTGGGCAGATCATAACAATGGGCTAATAGAGCGAAGCCACCCCTGTCTTCCAAAGGCTAAAAATTCAATCAGTATAAGGTTTCATTTTTGGCATCGACATCACTGTGGTCAACAAATTTCACCTACACTGTGACATACTGTGTATGCAAGTAAGTGCACCTCAAAAGACCCTGTAAAACTGTGCTGATGACATTGCAGTCATTCATCATATATGGAATCGATATACAGGCTTTCAGGGAAGTAATGTATAATAATCAGACATAGACTTCATAACAAAACCCAACAGAGGACACATTTCATTTGAGTTTAATGGGATACTCGTACCTTAGCACCATCAGGACCAGCAGGACCGTGTTCACCCTCTAAACCTGGCTCTCCCTAAACACACACGCATATATACATACATACATATATACATACATACTATTAATTATCTTTACAAAAAAATGCTCTCACACATAACATCCATATATAGTGGGGTCCAAAATTCTGAGACCATAAGTGAAAATGTTTTTGCTCCACAAAGTTTTGCATTACAAATTATCAGCAACACCTGGAGTGAACATTAGAATATGTCTGAGTTTTATGACTATTTTGTATGTCTTCTTTTTGCATTAATGACAGTGTGAACTTGAGCTGACACAACATTTATGTGCTGGTGATCCATTTTAACTCAAATCCATCAGCATGTTGTCTAGTGACCTAGAAATGCTGGCACATCTTGGTGGATGTGGTAGGCTACTGGTTAAGGTGTTGAGCTATTGATTGGAAGGATGTGAGTTTGAATTCCAGGTCCACCAAGCTGCTGCTGCTGGGTCCCTGAGCTCTGGACAAGGTTGTCTACTTAATGTTAAATGCTTTCTTTTTTTGATTTCCAGTTTTAAATAGAAATAAAAATCCCAGATTTTGAATGTGGTCTCAGACTTCTGGACACCACTGTATGCATGATCAAAGGTCACACACACCCTGGGTCCAACAACGCCTGGAGCTCCGGCATTCCCTTCAGCTCCCAGTGCGCCCTAGAGCAAACAAATATAAACAAATATAACAAAATATGAGTTTCAGAAATGTATTTTTAGTAAGAATTCAACATTAGAACAATTATAATATGAACACAGAATGTTCAATATGATCAACAAACACTAACTCGAATATTAATAGTGGCGGAGCCTGGCTGTCACAGGTTAACATTAGCCAACCGCCAAACGTTTTAGGAAAAAAAATCTTTATTCGTTGTCTTTAAACATTTTATCCAGGTCTGTTTTGATAGTGATCATTCTACCTTCTCTCCTGGTTCACCAGGGACTCCCATGTCTCCTACTTTTCCTGGTGGACCCTGAGGAAGAGGAACAGTGAGAGACAATGATTGGAAGGCAGAAATGGATTGATTTGTACTGAGGAAGCAGTTTCTCACATTATCCTTGTTCATTTTCCTGCTTCCAACACATTAACTTTTAGAACTGACTGTTTCCTTACTGCCTAATATATACTACCATTGTTACAAGATATTGAATGCTATTCACTTCATCTTTTAGTGGTTCTAATATTATGGCTGATCAGTGCATACAATACCTACATTAGAAGCATATAGTATATATATATTTCTTTTAGGAATGACTTGTTCTCAGCTCTGGCAAAAATAAGCGGAAAGAGAATGTTGATTTGGTCTCTGAAGGAAACTAGTCTTGGTTTATGTATTCAGGTATGTAGTTATGGTTGTATATGTAATGATGCGAGTCCTTAATTTGCTCCAAAATTTCTTAAATCTTAAATGCAGTGCATCAAACTAACTGGAAACATTAGTGTATGTGAATATGTTATGGAGATTTACCTTTGGACCTATGTTTCCAAGAGGCCCTATTGTTCCTGGTATCCCTGGGGGTCCCTTATTTAAAAAAAAATATATATATATATTGATCAGAAAATGTTTTAAACACACATGCAAACACATACTGTACATGCTAACACATACCAAGTTAAGAGGAGTAAAATTGTGTTTACTAGCATGAAACTGCTAAACTGTGCTAAATAAGTAAATAGGTGAGGCAGTAGGATCTTATTTTATGTTTAATTATTAATGTTTATGTTTAATAATGAACGTTTAATTTAGCTGTAATTTCACTCACTGGCTCTCCTGCAATCCCTTTTTCTCCTGGAGCTCCTGACGGACCTTGAATTCCCTGTGGAGACATATAAAGTAAATACAATATTCTAAAATATTCTAATAAAAGTTCAACAATATTCGAAACATTTTTTATCATGGTTTGCATTTTGGTTTCTGTTTTGCTCCTGTTTCCGCATAGTCATTGTTATACTTTCCTTGAATGCGCCCACCTGTTCCTTATTTAACACAAATTATTGAAACCATGCTGCTTCTTTGTGTACTTATACAGTTTTATAACACATTCATGATGACAGTCTGAACTTGTTTATATGTTTTCCAAGTTCCTTGTACTGCTCTGTATTCAGATTTTAATCTCAGCCTGTTTTGCACTATGATTGTGCGTAGTCTCTGGTTCTGCCTGTGTGGTGAACTGTGCCATGGATAATTGCAATGATTTATGGACTTGTTTCAGTAAAGCTAATACTGAGCTTGCACACCTATCTTATCAAGCTGCATGTTACACTTGCATGCCATTCAGGTGCATTTGTTTTTTTTTTTTTGGAAGGCACATAGAAAGGAAATCTCATAATGGAAGGGCATTTTCTTTTTAGGCAAAGGTGCTTATAATGTTCAAAAACACTGCAATCAATTGTGTAATATTGTGGTAAACCACTGACTGTAATATAGAACTGTGTTATTGGCACAGGTCTACCTTTAACATGACTACGCTTTGGAGGTGGTAACAATATTTTTTCTAGAATCTTCTAATATTTAGTGTAACAAAAATATGGTTAAACCACGTGGGATCTCTAAAGTATCTATCTGTCTATCTAAACTGTTTGATTAATTAACATCCCTTCCTGTTATAACATCCTCTTCTGGGAAGATTTTCCACTAGATTTTGGGGATTTGCCCATTCAATTCCCAACATCACTGTGAGGTCAGCTACTGATTTTGGGAAAGGAGGCCTGGCACACAGTCTACGTTATAATTTATCCAACCACTTGTTTTCTTCCACACCAATTTTGGCAAAACATGCCCTTAGCTTACTATTACCACACAGAGGCATGATGGAACAGGTTTGGGCCCATTATTTTTAGTGAAGGGAAGTATTAATGCTACAGGATACAAAGAAATCCTAGACAATTGTATGCTTCTAACATGACAAATTTGAAGGAAGATCAAATTAGGTGTCTTGGCCAGATGTCCGCATACTTCTGGCCATGAAGTGTATTTTATTCAAATGGTAACTCAACAACAGTGTTAATTGTTGTCGTTACCAACCAGTATCTGATATTACTTCTAATAACTGTAAGAATTAAAACAGCCTATTATCCAGTCCATTTTACTTGACATGATCCAGATTTCTGGCTTTTTATAATACTGCACTATTTTATGGACCTATGATTTTAGCTGTTAATATCTGCTGAAATAGCTGTCACTTAATAAATGAGATGGAACACACCGAAAATCCTTTTGGCCCTGTCTCCCCCGGCTCGCCAATCTTTCCCTGCAGAGATTTAACAATATTAAAAAAACATATATGCTGAAAGATTTTAAACCATGGTAGATTACATTTTAATGAAGTAAAACAAAATAAAAGTGAAAAAGAAACATTAGAGAAAGTACTTGTAGTATATGATTCAAATATACTATAATGTATATAAATGTATATCATGCTGCTATATAGCTTTTACCTGCTCTCCAGGAAACCCGACTTTTCCAGGGGGACCAACAGGACCCTAGGCCAGGACATGACAAAAGAGGACAGACAGAAAAAGAAAAAGTTAAGAAAGAAGAAGTGAGGAGAGGAAAGTCCAAAGGAGGACCCAAAATCAGTTAAATCATGTTGTATGCTAAAAATCAAATTGTTCCAGTAAAACTAAATGTTTTTAAACAAAATAGTCAATTGCATTCATGCTGTTAGGATAAATATAGCTTTCTGAGTAAAGTACCTTCAAATGATTTAAATTATTGTCTTTTCCAATATAATTTCACACCAGTGTTGCTTTGATACACATAGTGGAGTCCAAAAGAATGAGATCTCTAGTGAAAATCCTATTTTGTGTAACTTTGTATAAAACCTGGCAATCCATGCTAGAGCAAATCCATCACAGTGTCATCTGAACATGTGCTTCATTGGAAAGAATCAGACTCTTGCCACTGAGCTTTTGTACAAAGTAGTTAACATGGTCAAATATCATAAATTTGTGTAACTTTAACCAACGACCTTAAAATAGTGCAGAATCTTGAATCTTGAATATCCAATATACTGAACATTTTCCTTACTAGAAACCTACTGTTTCTAGAAATCTAGCCTGCATTCATAAAGCCCACAAATTACAAGCACCTTACCTAGATAAAGCTCTCATGCATGAATACATATCATTCTTTGTTTAAAAACACAGTCTTCTTTACAGGATTACGAGCAAGACTGCTTGTAATGTAAGTAGCCATACTTTTTACACAGTAACCTACTGGCATACAGGTGAGAATTTAACATATAATATTTGTATTTTTGTACAAAAAAATCTCTTACCTTTTTGCCCTCAATGCCAGCCTCGCCAATCTGACCATCTGGCCCTCGTGGGCCCTAAATACACACACACACACACACACACACACAGAGTCAGAACATTTAACATAAGTACATCAAATACATAATGAGAAAAAGATTTCAAAAACTAAAATGTGTAAGATAAACGTACATTATATGTTGCATGTGCACTGATAACCACAACAAAAATCTCTCTCTCTCTCTCTCTCTCTCTCTCTCTCTCACTCACTCTTCTCACATCCTGCAGTTTTATGACTTGGAAAGCAATATACTCTTCACACAGAGACCCATAGATATAACTTACCCGTCTTCCCTTAGTCCCTCGGGTGCCAGCAGGCCCTGGTGATCCACGAGCACCCTAAATGACAAAGCAATAAGGGTTTATCTGATAAGCATATGCACACACACACACACACACATTTAATCAATACAAATAATTAACAATTGTCCTTAGTTGTCTATTATATGTGAGTTTAAGGTACACAGCTTTTTGGTTATTTTCTCAAAACCAGGAAATGGGAGAGATTTTTGTAAACATGAATTGTATATTCTAGTGTTTCAAAATTAATTTCAAGATCCTGATTCAGGTTCTAATAAAAATCACACTGCACCTGTGCCAAAAAAACCATACCTACACAAAATGTAATGTATTGTATTGTGAATAGGATTCAAGTTTGTGGAGGTTTTAAAAATGTTTTTTTAGGACTTACTGGTGAACCTGGTGGTCCAGGAGGTCCAGCTTCTCCAGGAGTCCCTGGATGACCCTGAGACAGACAGTATGCACAGAGTTCATTTCATATTCTAACAAGCCTGAGATGCAAACACAATAGTATTAGCAAATCAACTATAACTAATGATTTAAAAATTAATGCAATCCAATGAACCCATGAAAGGACATTTCTTAAATTGATTGACCTGAGAAAACCACAGAACATCAAGGCCAATGCAGGGACTTACATACAGCTTGCTACTGAGCAGATAATAACTGCTATTTTGTTGTATATATAGTTTAGCTAAATAAGTATGTATACATGCACTAACAATTATAGTTATCCATATCCAGTTATATAGTTATCCATATCCATATCCAGTTATATAGTTATCCATATCCATATCCAGTTATTCCATATTTCCAAAAAATAGCAAGAATAATGGACCGTGCTCCAAAAAATATATCAGTAGATAGAAGAAATGTACTTGGTAAAAGTCAGGTAAGTAAAAAATAAAATACATATGTGAGCAGTGATATTTAATTTAATCCCACTTCCATCTGCTCTCTGACACTCTTGACCAATCAGCTCTTCCCACAGGTATTATTTTTGTTTTTTACTTGCCCACATTATTTCCTAAAAAACGTATTTGCCTTAATTTCTCAAAATATAAATCACAGCAATTCTGAAACTTTTATTGTTTTGATTCATTCAACTTTAGTAAATGCTGAGTGAGCAGCATGGCACATCCAAAACACTCAGGCATTATATCTCATTGCCTGATCTGCCGAATCGTGCCATTTTTGTTGGGTCACATGGAAAAGAATGTAATTAAGTCTAAGTAGTCTAATTTAGACTATTATGGAGAAAAAAAACCCTTACGATAGTCATTACTATATCTTGAATCTAACACTGTAGTAAATCTTGTGCTATCAATGAAAATCAGTTGTTGATGTCTGTAATATAGTTATAAAAGAAAAGATTTAAGTAGATTTCTCCAAAAGCTTGTATAGTAACATTCTGCAAGCTCCTCCATTATACTGTACTGATGACTTAGTGGAATATTTTATAAATATAATAGAGCCATCCAAAATGAACTAAATAATGACGACAAACTGGTTTAATTTAATTTGGGTAATTAGGCTGGATCTGCTCTACTACACACTGCTAAATACAGCAAAAACTTATAGATTATATAACGACTCATATAATGACATAGTGTGAAGCCATGTTTGATGAAGTAATTTGGAAATAGTGTAATTCAAACCACAGACAGCTTTATTACATTGTAAAATCTACTTTATAAATGTAATAAAGAATTTAAAATACATCCATGCAGTCTAAAAATATAAGTGGCGCACATATTAGTTATATACCCTGCCATTTTTTTTCAGCATGAGACTTTTGTCTTTCCATAGTCACAGCACCACCTCATATAAGCTACAACATCTCATAGCAAGATGATAAGTGTCTGATGGTAAGGATGGAGTGTTTGTCACAATTGTTGAACAATTAACATGGTTGCAAGTGAATTTCGGTGGCAGCAAGAATGTCTCTGTATTAACAGATAGGTTTGAACTTCACAAAAAATAAAAGACATAGTGCTGTTATGAAATTCAAGTGTATTTGAAGCTGGTCTGAACTGCACTGCAATCATCTGTCAGTGACTTTTTACATTTTTCTCTGCATGGGAGCATCATAAGAAGCAAGTGATCACACATACACGTTCAGCTTAACAGGAACAATGACTGTGAGGCTTAGCTTTCTAGAATTTTGAGTAATTGTTTCATTTAGATCAACAAATCCTCTGAACATTAGCTGTGCCCACTCAAGAGAAAATGGTGTTGGATTTCACTTCACATGGAAGAAATCGTGGAATTTTAGCTATGTGTTTAAGTTGGTTTACATCATGATTGATACCACCGATTTAAATGTTTCTATGTCTTGAACTTCATTCGCTTCATTCATTACTTTTATGTATTCTTTGCTTTTCTTATTGTCCTGCTTCTGTGAATGATTCATTCTGTTTGAACATGTGGACAACTCCACATGCAAATTCAACTCTATCCTCTCTAAATATGACTGCTTAAATTTATATGTGTACAAACTAAAGATTTCCCAATGCCATTGAAATTCCCAACTCTCCCCTATAACATGTTTTCTGCATGTGTAGTGTGTGTTTATGTATTTGTTAGCATCGATGTGTTGTCTTAATGCAAACTTACAGTAGATCCTTTTTCGCCTGGTGGTCCTGGCAATCCTGTCTCTCCTCGATCGCCCTGGGAAAAACACAAAACACACACACACACACACACACACACACCAATATTTTCTTATAGATTCATGTTCAAAATATTCAGTTCTTTGTCGATTTAGGGAAATCAGTGACCCACCTTTTCTCCCGCCAGTCCAGGTTCCCCTACTGGTCCTACAAAGCCAACCAAACCCTAAACACACACACACACACACGCACACACACACATAATTAAAAGTGAAATATCATAGCAGTGAAAGAGTTAAGATAAAAATCAGTTAATAAGCATATCATTTATAATTTTTGGCATCTTCTGCAGTCTGCATATAACTTCCCATTAAGTGGACAAATTACATAATTTCCACAGACTACATTTTTTAAGTGTAACAAATTATGACCCACAAAATAAACATGCGTTTTCTTATACTTGCTTTGAAACGATACTGAAAATCTCTTCATGGAAAATAACATACATGAGTGATGGACACTTAAAAAGATCAATAAATATACACTATACAGTATAGCCAAATTATGTGGACATCCGACCATCACACCCATATGTACACCCTCCAGAAACTGCTCTATGCACTATGACAATGGCTCGATGCACAAAGCAACACCTAAGATTGCCAAAGATGGAGTGGAACAACTCAAGTTGCCTGCACAGAACCCTGATCTTATAACCCCACAGCACATTTGGGTTGAACTGGAATGAAGAGTTTACTTTAGAATTACATTGTTTTTGAGTTTGATCTACAAATAGTATGAAAAAAACATGAATGCCTCCATGAAAGGGTGTGTTTTGTTAGCAAGCAGCTAGCCAGCTAATATAGTGCTCATGAGTTTATGATGTATTTATTACATTTACCCAAGTATTGTGTCTGTGTTGATAGATGCAAAGTGCACACTATTATAAGCTTGCTGAAAGAAGTGAAGTGAGCTTTTATTAACTGTTTGATGCTCATGACCTCATGTGACTCTTGACACCTTCCTGAAATTTCAAGCTCAAGATTAACAAGTTTTTTCCAGTCAGAGGTCAGAAATTTCGAGCTACAAGCTTAAGTCAAACACAGGATTAGTTTCTGACTGCAGACCTTTACTGAAAACATGTGTCCAGCTGAGAATGCCACCTTGAATAACTGATTTTCACTATTTTTTAGACATCTTTGATATTTGATATTAGAAAAGCTATGAATACAAGCTACGAGTACCTAAAACTGTTTTTAATTATGGCAGAAGATTTGATGATAATTACCCTCACATATTTTCCAAAGCAGACTGACTACATTACATAGCCAGGTATTTGGACACATAAAGTAATAATTGTAAAATTGTATGCCATCACAATGTCACAGAGTCCACACTGTGTCCACATTGCTCCATGGAAATGGTCACACATTCATTTAGTCAGGTTTTTTTTTTAGAACTGCTACTGAATAATTACAGCATCACATGTTTTTGCACTCAATACTTTTTCAGTGTGAAAAACTAATAGTATACTGTTAGAATTATTCTTAACATGGTGTAACAACAGTTCATCTTTAATGTACAGGTGTTTGTGTCACACATAACACTCACTCTCTCTCCCATTGGACCAGCCTTTCCTGTGTCTCCTTGTTCCCCCTGAAAGAGTAAAAAAGTGAAGTTGTGCATTTGTGCCCTCATTGCATGTGTGTGTGTGCATGTGTGTGTCTGTTTGAACTCTAACCTTAGCTCCTTCAGGACCGACCTTGCCAGGAAAACCGGCTTTCCCCATAAGACCCTAAGAAAAAATAAGAAATTCTCAGATCATTTGCACTTTGCAATAAATTTTTACATCTAATAATATTTATGGCAGGTTTTTTTCCGTGTGTTTGTGTGTGTGTGTATGTGTGTGTGTGTGTGTGTGTGTGTGTGTATTTTCCATTTCTAAAACCAAGTCTTCAATCACCCCCAGTGGGAAAAGAGGTGACCAAGCAACTCCTTACCTTTTCCCAAGGAGCATATACAGATCATGCATCACCATGGGGAGTGGCTAGAACAGTTCCACTGGAAGCCGCATTACGGAGGGGCTTAAAAGCAGAAAAGCTCTCAGAACTTGCAGCAGCTAATGACCAGCTCATGCTGAATTCTTTCACTGTGCCGTCAATGGACCAAGCAATGGACCGGCATAACTGCGAGTGAGTGCACTTCCTCCTGCTCACATATGGTGATTCAAGCATGCTTTCATGCTCCCCCCCCCAAGAAAAATGCTACTGCAAAAATTAAGCACTGTTTTTGTCTTCACAGCACTGATTTACTCTAGGGAAGGTGGGCAACTTCATTGATGTAGACTCTCTGACAACCATCCCAATATAACCATAGTCTCACTGTCCCAACCTCTGCGAATTCAAGCTATAGACAAGCATCCCACTGGAGATAGCACTATTACCAGGCGCACTCAGACATATGACTAGCGGGCTCCACTGCATGCATATAAGGCTGCTGTTTATCACTTTGGCTTACTACTCCCATGGATGGAACTAAACAACCCCTCAGCTGTTATTGCTGGATAGGCAGCTGATCTGCTGGTCCCAGTACTCCCTTGATAATAGCATAAACCTCTATAGAAAGCACCAAGACACACCCACGGTGTATCATCCCAACTGAGTATGAAGACCTCAAGCAGAATGTCAGCAAGGCAAAGGCCTTCAGCCTCCCCCCACAGTGACCTTATGAGTGCACCAAAGAGCTGCTGCTGGATGCCCTCGCGGTTAGGTTTTCACAAATACCTAAACATACCAGTTGCTTGGGCTGTTAGAAATAGGACGCTCACCTCCAGTCCTGTTGGTCCAGGTAGTCCAAGTGGGCCCTCATCTCCCTTGTAATGAAATACAAAGAAACTAATCATTACATTTGTATATTGCAGCACATGGGACACTTTCTCAATCTATATCTATCTATCTATCTATCTATCTATCTATCTATCTAGATATAGATATATCATTCTCTCATAAACACACACTCACACACCTCTCGTCCTGCAGCTCCGCGAGGTCCCGGTAACCCCCTCACTCCAGGTGCACCCTGTGGGGCAAATACATACACACAAGAGATTCAGTGGCCTTACAAACATTTAAATTGCCATAGCTGTGGTATTGTGGTATTGGTAGAGTGTATTTAAATATCAATGTGTATCCTTCACACAAAAGTTTTCTAAAATATAAAAGTGCATCTACACCAACCACACACACACACACACACACACACCTTTGGTCCCTCAGGCCCATTTTGTCCAGGTGGTCCAATATCACCAGGGAAACCCTAAAAACAATTACATCAATACTCCTTTAGAGCAAAGAAGTACATCAACATGAATAAATGAGTATTGTTTAATTTAGATGTTTTTTTATACTGATTTAAATTTTACCTCAGGACCAGGTGGACCAGGGACGCCATCAGGCCCTTTCTCTCCTTGCTTACCCTAGGAGACACATGTACATACACTTGAGTGTGTAAAAACAAAACAGTATGCAAGTACTGGGACTTACTAACATGTCATCTAAAGGAAGAAACCATTGTTACCTAGTTACACACACTGTCAACCTAAACAACCTCCTTGTTGCTTTACATCACATTCAGATTTTCTTTATTCATTATTTCTTAGATCATTTATACTATATTATTTAATTTACCATTCCGCTGATTTATTTTTCCACATTTCTGCAATGTCTGCTGCTTGGATCAACACTTTGAAAATCTACTTGATATAGTAGACCGTCCGGGAACCTTTAGCATACTCATTTCTACATACTACAATTTGTGACATACAAAATCTAATCTAATCTCGAATATTTTTTAGTACAGATAGTAGTCGAACTGGGATGCAGTATAAGCTTTGTTCTTGTTTCCATTATATAAGTACACTACCAGTCAAAAGTCTGGACACACCTTTTAATTCAATGTTTTTTGTTTAGGGATTTATTTTCTACATTCTAGAACAATACTGCAGATTTCAAAACTATGAAATAACACACATGGACTTAAGTAATCCATATGCAATGACAACAAAAAACAGTCAGTTGTTATTTTAAGACATGAAGGTCAGGTGTTCTGGAATAGTTCTTGCAAGAACAGTATTGTCAAGTGCATTTGCAAAACCCATCAAGCACCATGATGAAACTGGCTCACATGAAGACCATCCCAGTAAAGCAAGACCAAAACTTACCTCTGCTGCAGAGGAGAAGTTCATTTAGAGTTACCAATTAACAGCGCCTCAGATTAGAGCCGTTATGAAGGCTTTACAGAGCATCAGTAGCAGACATATCTCAATATCAACTGTTCAAACGAGATTATTGTGTATTTCGGCCACCTTCAGCATTGTCTTACAATGTAGAAAGAAATAAACATCAGGAAAGACCATGGGATTAGAAGATGTGTCCAAACATTTGACTGGTAGTGTATATAAAGGTAAAATCTCACCTGAGGTCCCGGTTTTCCACGAGGACCTGGCAACCCAGATATACCCTGAATTCCCTGAAACAAAATGCACACAGCAAAATTAAATGATACCTATGTATGCACATATAGTTCAAAATACACTGGAGTCCAAAATGCACTATTATTTCTACAGTTACAGTAATTTAAAGTTACCTTTACGTAATTATTTTATAACATAAAATATTTGCAATGCCATGTCATTCAAGTGGTAGTCCAGTGCCTTGTATAAGTATTCAACCTTCTTGAACTTTTCAACATTTTGTAGTATTACAACCTTGAATTAAAAGGATTGAATTCAGGTTTTTACCTTTTACACAGTATGTGAAAAGTTCAAGAAGTAACAAGTAACAATAACCAGTTATACATTCATGCTAAAACCTGATTAGCTTTCTCAGAAGTGTATTAATTCCTTAATCGGAGTCTGTATCAATGCAGTTAACTAGCTAAATAGCTCATAAGGTATTAAATTAGGTCAGCTAGTATAATTTATGCCTAGTCTATTGGGGCTCAAGTCAAAAAACATGGAAATAGGCATCACACTGGAGCTTACACTGAGCCAGTAATCCCAACCTGATATTACATATGTTCAAGTCATTTTGTTCTTAAAATTTCCCAGTGAATGTGTGTCAATGAGTGAGAAATTTGAAAGAAATACATGATTTTTCTGGAAGTAACATTAAATTGTAAACAAACTCACAAAGTACACACACCTATTTTCAGCAGGATGCAAAGAATGGTATGGGCTTTTTTATACAACAATGGAGATAAAGATCTATTTAAAAAAAAGATGTTACAGCTTTTCTGAGAATAAAAGGAACGAAGATGGCTAAGGTTATCCTCTAAGCATTGCACAATGGGTCACATCACCGTTAACACCATTAGACACATACCTTGTCTCCCTGGAACCCAGTCACCCCTTGCTGCCCAGGGATCCCAATTTCACCCTAAGGGACAGATGAAGAAGAAGAAGCAAGTGAGAGAATGAGAAAGAGAGAATGTAAGAGATGTTTGAAGCAGAGGGATCCTTCTTAGTTAAGGAATAAGTGTGATATGACTCTTGCATATATGAATGATTCTAAAATGTTATGCTTAAATGGATGACAGTTTAAATTTGCTCCGATTCTAAAATCCTATCCTTAACTAGATGGCACAGATTAAATTTGCTTCATCCCCAAAAATAACATCAGCACAAATCCCATGTGGATCTGGTCTGATGTCGCCAAAGGCTATGTATCTGTTGATAAAATCAAAAATTCAATGAGAAAATTGGCAGATGGGGCCAGATTTGTGTAAAAAGGCACAGCACAAACATTCGCTCACAACAGATATAACATTAGCAACTGACCACCTGCCAAATGGGTGATGTCAGAATGAGAAACGTGTGTGGAAAGCATTACAATGGCTGATGCTATTCGATTCCCAATTAGTTTTACTTTAAAGAAAACTGCTGTGTAGAGAGTATATAAATATTCTGTATAATTGTGTGATCAAACTGTAATCAGTCCAATGAACTAGCATCATTAGAACACTGAATAGTTGCCTGAATTTTCTTTTTCCACCTAAAATGATGTCACAGTTTATACAGTTTTCATGAATAAGAAATGGCCATGAGAATGTCTGAAAAAAAAAAAGTCTATACTACTCCAAGCAACATGCACAGAAGTTGGACAAAATCATGCACAAAACTGGCTGCCACTAATTATACACATCGACTGGAATATGTAATCAGCAACCCTTCCCATTTCTCTAGCCAATTTTATATCCTATATCAAATGCTTTTTGACAAGGATAGGATGTTGCCTGTTGCTGCTTACAATGCATTTCCAGGCTTTATACATAACGTTCAATGCAAACAGCTTGGTAAATCAATTACTGTGCAATAATTACACATTGAATTGTTTAAGAGCGGTAAAATATTGAATATTTAAAATGTTTATATTTATTTCTATTGTAAATGTTCTAGTTTTTTTTTTTTTCATTTTGTCATTCATGTATAGTGCGGGGTCAAACTGTGCATGATGATGATCAGTAGGAGCAAATTCTGGCCCTCGCCTCACTGACCAATCAGACATATCAGACATTCTACACACAGGGATAGACCGACAGGGAAGGAAGGTTCTGAAAGCACATGCTCAACACAGGCCAACCAGTGGGGAAGGTTTTTCCATGGCATGCTGCAGAATAACAGGGCCAATAAGAGCATTCAGATCACCTTATCACCTTTCAGTCCGGGCTCGCCCATGTTTCCAGCAACGCCCTGGCACACAGACACAAAACAGACAAATGACACACAACAGTACACACTAATGACATACAAACACTTTAGATTTAATTCAAGCTTTAAGAGATACAGTGAGGTCCAAAGCTCTAAATTCACAACCAATAACCAGTTTCACTTTTAATTCTAAATAAAAACAAAATGCATTGTTTTTGATTACGACATAGTACTGCTTCTTCTCAAATTGAAAAGATGTTCATTCGTTTTCTGTACAACAATACCTCCCCCATGTGGAGAATGATCAACATGACAAATGTGAGTGAGTAAGTTATAGATAACCATGGAGTGATTTACATCAAAAAAATGTATACAACTATTATCAAGTAAGAATATCGTCTAGTTCTTAAATGACGACAATAAGCAATAACAGGTAACACACTGAGGGCTGTAGTATTTAAGTAAATGTCAGTTAATAACAGTTATTATAATATAGATAGTATAATGCAAGTTGGTAAATATTTTATAGAAGATTTTATGCAGCATCATATCAATCTGACAAATTAGTATTTGAACAAATTAAATGGGTCAAAAAATCTGTATAAAATGTTGTATTTCTCCTTCTGGTAGAGAGCTCAAACTTTTGGACCATACTGTACAACACATGATACAGCCATGGTTCTAAACAGGTGAGGACTTGTGTGTGTGTGTGTGTGTGTGTGTACTAACCTTTAGTCCAATCAGTCCTGGTAAACCAACTACACCAGCTGGGCCCATGTCACCCTGAAACAGGAAAACACAGAAAATGTCCACTTTAAACAGACACAACAGACATGTCAAGATCTGAACCCATTTTGTTTGTCTATTCTACAAAATTCTTATCAAAAGATCATTTTTTAAATTTGAAGCACTTCGTTAAACTACTTATGTAACTTATCTAACAATTCTCATAAGAATAAAAAAAATTCATTTAATAATAAATATATAGTTTAGTTCAGTTTAGGGGTTAGTGAACAGATCAATATAACATCTGTGTGTTGAAGTTGGATGTGACTGAATTGCTTCTCATACGTTGTTTTGAAAGAACTTTAGGACTTGAATCTAATTCAGCCGGGGGAGGGAATCCAGTAGTAGAGTGACATGGAGGATGTAGCAAGACACACTGCTACACCATGTGCTGTGAATTGCGAAGAAGCCGAGTTCTCAGAGAAACCAAGATTAAAAATGATTAAAATTTCAAGTTATGGAACTGGTGCTTCATGTCATAATTTGTAATGTCTCAGATCTGAGGTAAACGCATTCAGCCAAGTACGTTGCTGCACTCCCAGGATGAGTCCAGGAGAGGGCAGTGTAATCATGTACACAACACGAAGATACCCATTTATTGTTGACCAATTTTCCCAGTTTGGTCACTTACCATTTTACACCCACCAGGTAGCTCTAATATATCATACAACAGCTACCAACTGGGAAGCGTGAAGGCTAACACATGCTTCCTCCAAGACATGTCAAGCTATCCAAATACTATAATCTTATCTAATCTTATAATATAAACTCATGCTGCATCACAGGACATTGTGGTGATTGAGGAAATCGCTATTCTCTGTTACCCATATACATGAGCTTACAGACACATGATAGGCTAGTGCTGCTGTTATTGATACAACCATCATTAATACAGAACACGAAAAAAGGCATGGAAAACGTAAAAATGTCTCAAAAACGTTTACATTACAAATGTGCTACTTTGCTGCCCAACTATGTATGTGGTTTGAAAGTTAAAGATCACTAACATATATACTCACAATCAATCCAAGTACTCCTGGAGGGCCGGTGGCACCGATAACACCCTGAAAAAAGGGGGAAAAAGTTTTTGGTTTCAAACTTTAGAGTAGAAAGCACTGGAATATAAATATGGCCTGAGTATGACTATAGTCTGAGATGCAGCTTGTGAAAGTTTTGGTTATGAATATATTTGTGTTCTTTAAAAAAGTTTACAGCTTGAATTCTCAACCACGATCGCTCAGTTACCACATAGTAAGATTTTTGCGATGCTAAATCCCCCTCTTTTGTATTTTTTAAAAATAGGTTTTTTACTTCATGGTGCTTTTCAGGGAAATAGTGTAGAATCCACAGAATGTTTGCTAATGTTATTATTGTAAGATGAAACAGATATGAATAAATCAGTTTCAATCCTGTTAGCAGTCTGCACCCATCATATTTAGTGAGAGGCCTGGACATCAGCACTGACCACACATGTCAGCTGTGGAGTAGTCATTTTTTTAGAACAAAAATATACTATATGTGTACACAGAACCTTAGGTATAAATCTGATTTACTTCAGAGCATCTGCTGCGGTCTAGAGTAAAAAGGTAGTAAAGAGATGCTCCAGGTGAAATAAATAGTCTAGGCCTATGGTTGTTGGGTTCATGAATCATCGATTTATTTTGTTAAGTGGTGAAGAATCACAACTCACCATTTAAAATGAGGTTTATTAACTTTTTTATAGTTATTAAACTATCAGCCTTTACACATAAACTGACGGGGATTAACCCAAACCGCAATAAGTTGGTGGAAATTTCAGGAATATAAAGCTCTGTGTCTATAATAAAAAACCACAAAACAATTTACACATTTAAATCATGTTAAAGGATTAAAGAGTGGTTAAATTATTTTTATGGTTTAATGTTTTCCTGGCAACAAAAAGATTGAGAACCTATCCCATCCTTAGAGGGTTGGGATCAGAGCACCGGAACAGCCATGATGCAGCTTCCCTAGAGTGGATGGAGTGGGGGGTTTGAGGGCCTTGCTCAGGGGCCCAATGGTGGCAGCTTGGTGGCGCTGGGGTTTGAACCCTGTTCTTCCAATCAACAACTCAGAGCCTTAACCACTTGAGCTACCACCACCCCCCACATTGTGTGTGTGTGTGTGTGTGTGTGTGTGTGTGTGTGTGTTGATGTGAGTGTGTGCACACGTGTGTGTGGACTTCTGTGGACGTTCTATTCACAGAACATGTGCATTTTCTCATTTCCTGTCTCCCTCCAGCCTGTGGTTTCTGAACGAAGCTATAAAGTGATCCTTTCATCACAGCATGTTTCTCCTGCTGCCCATTTCCTCCAGTTCTGGCATGATGAAGTATGATCATTTGTTTTTTTTTAATCCAGGAACAGCAGGATGAATGGAGAGAGGAAATGAGAACATGCAACACCTCTTGTTTCCAAAAGGATGATGGGCTCTGCTCAAGCAGTTTAGGGGCGGAGCTTTGCTTAAATGCAGGCTGCTGTATCATTGCCTTTAGCAAAGAATATTTCTGAAGACATGGCCACTTGAATAATGTATATAATTAGTAACCTAATGAGTGGCAATGCCTTAGCGTGTAACGAGAGGAAACAGAATAATTAGTTGCAATTCATCTGTTTTAGTTGAGATGTAGACACTGGAAAATTTGTCAAGCGCATTTTATTATCAATGCTGTAAATAACGGTTTCGCTGGAATGAAATATTCATTTTGCATAGGCTTGTTCAACTAAAACAATTGCTTTTATGTAAATAGTGTATAATAAACAAAACAATGAACACCCCAGTTCTTTCATTTACTATAACTAGATAACATGGACAGTGTATAATGTAGGCTCAGACTACACTAAACTATTGTTCTTTAATAATGTCACAGAGAAAGTAAATGTAAAAAGATAATCACGACCTTATATCTCATACATGCGGCTGTATTTCTCACAAAAATTGCATAATATAAAGTCATTATACAATTAAATTTTTGCACAAAAGAATGTGCATAGACGTCTTAAGTTGTAAGGCTAATAAAAAGTTTGAATAAGATTTCATATTAAAAGACAATAGAGCAGAGCTCTTCCCATTCATTCTATTCTAGGAAAAGATGTCACAAGCAGTAAACAAGAGAGTGTGGACATAAACCTTTCTAGTGTCCACATTTGAACTGAAACAGCCGAGCAGCAGTTTGTTTATATGACTCTGTACTGTATAGACACACACCCTTAGTTGGAAGCACAAACTTATCAAGATGTTACTGGACTTAATTATCGAATTCCCTTGGTTTTACTAGGCCAGCTTAATGTCCTCATTCCCACGCCTTATTAAGCCATGAGCACGCATTAAAATCTCATTTCCACGCATTAGTAAGTCAAAACCCTGCATTATTTTTATTAAGTAGGGAATTCAGCAGCAGGGCTCTATAGTTAAACATGAGGGAAGAATTAATGTCTCATTAGTGCAGCACATGGAATTTAGAGAGTTGTCAAGTGCTCACGCACACACCTCTACAGAGAGCTATGAAACGGGAATAACGTTTCCAACGTTTTAAGTGGCATAAAAAAGGACGTGCCTTTTATAGGTCTGACTGCATGTGTCTGTGTGTCATGTTGTTGTGGTTATATTTTCTGTGAGTTAATGGAAAATGCATCAAAGCCAGGTTTTTATTTCAGTGTGGTTTCGCAAAAGGATCTAAATGTAAACCTATAGTCATATTCAACGCATACTTTAGGCTACAGACTTAACACTTAGACAGTCTGTTCTCTCACTGTGTTTCTCATTGGTTCTGTTGTGTGTATTGTGTTCAGATGGAGGAAAAAGTTGGACTTACAGGCTCTCCGTCAGCTCCTGGGGGTCCCCTTTCACCAAAATCACCTGGAAAACCCTGCAGGAAAGTAGAGAGAAAAGTTAGACTGATAAATAATAAATAAAGTGAAAAGCAGAACACACACACACACACACACACACTGACTCTCTCTACACACTTGCTGAAACTGCAGCTGTGGCATGTTTCTGGTTTTGTACATATTTCACACGTCTGTGTGTATCTCTGTGTGCGCGTGTGTCTTAGGTGTTCCAGGACTACACAGACAACACTCTCTACCCTGTTGAAGATATTACTGATGACTCAGCAGTACGGCTTCACACACACAAAAAGACACACACCCACATAATATATTCTATAAGCAAAATCTTGAATTGCATGGTTTAGAAACTAGTAAACTGAGTAAATAGTTTTATGTAAAAGCTTCTTTGGTCATTATGCATTCAAGATATAAGAAACACCAGGTGTGAAAAGCTATCTGACTCAGCTGTCCACTGTGATCATCCGAGATGGATGTTAATACTGTTAATACCAGGTGTGAGGCATATAAAACACACACACACACACACATCACACACACACACAATCAAGGCAAGGCGCAATGTTCCTCTCTTTCTCTCTGTGTTATTCACACACACACACATACACACACACACACAAACAAGGCAAGGTGCAATGTTCCTCTCTTTCTCTGTGTCTCCTTCACACACACACACACACAAATAAGGCAAGGTGCAATGTTCCTCTCTTTCCCTCTGTCTCATTCACACACACACACACACAGACACATACACAAACAAGGCAAGGTGCAATGTTCCTCTCTTTCCCTCCGTCTCATTCACACACACACAGACACACACACAAACAAGGCAAAGCGCAATGTTCCTCTCTTTCTCTCTGTCTCATTCACACACACACACACACACACAATGAGTTGAGAAAGTTAAGATTAAACATTACCGGCGTACCCATCTTGCCCCTCTTCCCTGGAGGACCAGGACTACCCTGAAAAAAAAAAACAAGACAAAAATATATAGAGGGAGAGAAACAGGGACAGAAAAAAAGAGAGAGGGAATCAATCACTTATCACATACAGCCTCTATAATGGGGATGTAGTAGCTTAGTGGTTCAGGTTTTAGGACTACTGATCAGAAGGTTGTGAGCTTGATTCCTAGGTCATGTTCAACCTGATCAACACCATTATATATGTTTTACTGTCTTATTATCTACATATTTGCCATGCATTTTCTGTTTAGTTTCACGGTTCTTCACAGTTTTAGATATTGCGTTGCACTTCATCCATTAAAAATCTTGTATCCGCTTCTGAACTGGATCCTGACACTAGTTCACTAGATCAGGGACTAAGAACACCATTAAGAAAATGTTTTATAATAATAATAATAATAATAATAATAATAATAATAATAATAATAATAATAATAATAATTGTTTTTTGCTCATCCTTTTGGTTATTTATTAGTCTGCTTGGTTTTTTATTTGATTTTTTTTATTGCCATTAATTAAGGAATACGAAAAATAAAGAAAGTGAGCCAAATAAATAAAGACAAATGAAAATAATCATTCATTTATAACAAAAATGTGGCCACATAATCAGAGGATGAGACGGTCTATCTACGAAATACAGAATTTCCACTCTTACAACTATTACCACTTACGTTCTTCATATTTATTATACACCGCCAGTTTAAAACCGCACATGTGTACTGTACTGTGATGTAAATACTGATGTGAATATAGTTTAATCTATAACTGTGTCTCATATCTACACTGCTAATTATGTTTATTCTATTTGCACTACCTCAACCGCCGCTGCAGTACACGTTCTTTTATTTCTTTTCAGCGCTAAGTGTCCTGTGTTCTTTTGTGTTGTCTTTATTGTATTTATTGTCTTTTTTGCACTGTCTTGTCTATGCTCTGTTTGCATCTAGCTGCACACTGTGCACTTTACGTGGCTAAGACAAACTTCTGTCCTAGCTCTGTGGTGTTGTTTGTTGTTTTGTATTGAACTTGTTGTTGTATGTTTATGTAGCACCAGGTCCTGGAGAAACGTTGTTTCATTTCACTATGTACTGCGCTAGCTATATGTGGTTGAAATGACAATAAAAGCTTCTTGAATCTTGCTACCTTTAATTTAATTTATTGTATTCTAGATTTAAGGTTTTCTTCTTTCTTCTTAGTCTGAACTGTGAACATTTATATTTATATTAGTCTTGTTACTTGTGTCACTTTAATAACTGCAATCACTGTATACACTGTTCTTTCATTGTCTAACATTGTCTTGGTCTTTGCACAAAGTCGGCCTATATGTTGTTTGTCTTGTCTTGTCTTCCTGTGCACTTCTGTTGTATGTCTTAAAGACATAGAAGTATATGAAGTATAGTTTATAGAAGTATAGTTTAATTTTTTTAGTTTAATTTTAATTTTTAAATTATAGTTTAATTTTTTATCTCTACGTTTAGTTATATGTTTGTCTGCGTCACTGTACTGTGTCTGTGTTCTGTGTAGCACCTCTGGTCTAGGAGGAATGTTTCACTTCACTGTGTACTGCATCAGCTATATATAGTTGAAGTGACAATAAAGCTTCTTTGACTTTGACTTTGACTTATATTTTTGTGTGTATATAATTTTACATTTCATATTTTTGTGTGTGTTGTATCTTGTAATTGTCTAAGCTGCTCTAACACAAGAATTTCCCTCATGGGTTTATGGGATCTATCTATCTATACCTGTAAGCCACAAAAAAATGCCTTAGCTGTTGAAAGATTTTGTGTACACTTCTTATTAATAAGATTTGAGTCAAAACAACTTCTGATTTTCAGCCTTTACTCATTGTTCATTTTGTGCTCTCAGTGCTCTGTACTCTTGAAATTTCAAGCTTTCTAGGCATCACTTAATGTAAATGAGCTGTAGCAGGAACATGTTATGCCGTTTACGGGTGATTAACATACGCATGCGTGTACAAAAAAGTGAAAACATTTGTAAAATGTTTTGGTTTATTAAAAAAAAAATTAAACACAATTAGTTAAAAGACTGATAAATGAGGTTCCAGCAGTTGTCCAGTGTGTCCTGGATAAAGCGGAAAAAAACAACCCTTCTGGTATAAACAAAATAAATGTACAGATACAGATAATGGCACTGGGTTACTTTCCTTTTTCTAGAATGTTGATGCATCAAGTCCTTGGAGAACTTTATTTGGTTCTACTGTATTCTCTCTATTCTGACTTTCTATTCTTCAACAAATGTTATTGTTTAGAGTCCTCAGATTTTCCTCATTACTTTTGGATATTTTTTTTTTCCATCATCACTTTTGGGTATTATTTTTATCGCACAGAACGTCATAGATAGATAGATAGATAGATAGATAGATAGATAGATAGATAGATAGATAGATAGATAGATAGATAGATAGATAGATAGATAGATAGATAGATAGACATTGTATATACATTGTAGATGCTAAACCCCATTTCGTTGCTATGTACCTGTATTTTACAATGACAATAAAGTTCTATCTATCTATCTATCTATCTATCTATCTATCTATCTATCTATCTATCTATCTATCTATCTATCTATCTATCTATCTGTCTGTTAAATGTGTGTCAATATAAAGAAAATGAGAACAAACTCACTCTTTCACCATCAGGTCCTGGTAACCCAAAAAGGCCAGGGATTCCAATAAAACCCTACAGAGAGAGAGAGAGAGAGAGAGAGAGAGAAAGAAACTTTAAGACAACCTGAAATCATTCATGTATTTCTGAGACAAAGAGAAGAGACGGATGGATGGATGGGAAGATGAATGGACATGTGGATGGTCTCACTGAAGAGGTAAACCTTGAGGAAAGTGTATATGCCCATGGACTGCATGGTGCTGGCCTCCACAATGTAGTCCAAGGGCACATACCCTCACGCCAGGGATACATACGCCGTGCCATGCTGACTGTGGAGCAGAAATTCATACACATACATATACAAACACACTCACTATACTAACACCTGGGATTTACTGATGTCAGGACACACACACACATCACATCACATGTACATTAAATCCCATGGTCACATGATCACACACATATACAAATGTAACTGTATTATACACTCATCCCAAGCAAAGACCTGAGATGTAATTATTACACACATACAAGTGGATAAGCAAATATAATGACCACTCACACACACACACACACACAAACTGGAGCAGAACAGAGATCAACCTTAACAATAAGAATACAGAACTAGTTTTAATGTTGATTGTGAAGTTACCTACAGTGGCTATGTGTGTGTGTGTGTGTCTGTGTGTGTGTGTGTGTGTGTGTGTGTGTTTGGTGGGTTTGGGCAAAAAGACTGCAGCGACTCAGTCTGAATTTAAACAGGAAATTCCAGTCAGTAGGGGCGGAGTTAGCTTTGATAAAGAGCTTGTGTGTGTGTGTGTATGTGTGTGTGTGCATGTGTGTGTGTGTGTGTGTGTGTGTGTGTTTGTTGTTGTTACCTGTGTGTGAGTGCACACACACACACACACACACACACACATGCACACACACACATACACACACATACACACACACACACAGGATTATGGCTTTAGCAGCAGTCCAAAAAGCAATTAGACATTAGATATTCTTTACAGTGAATGAAGAAGGACAAAGAAAAATAATAAGAATAAAATGTAAAATAAAGTGGAAAGGAGAAACAGAGGTGAGGGAACCAGAGCAAGAACAAGAGAGGAAGCAGGAAAAAAGAGTGTGAGGCGCTGAAATGTCTCTACAGCACAGCCAGTCACACTGCTTAATTTTACAAGCTGGACCACAGGAGAAACACCAGACACCCTATAATAACCAGAGACGACGGGCTGGTTGCTTAGTAACCATCGATGCCACAGACCGAGTCTGATATTACAGCTCAATATTTTGCCACAGTTACATGGCTGGACTTGATGAAGACTTTAGACAGTGTTAAATGTGGAAGTGGCTTTGTACTCACCCGAGCGCCCTTTGGCCCGTGAGGCCCTATGGGACCTGGAAGCCCCTGAAAAAAACAGAAAGAAATATTATAATTGTGATTAAAATATTATATAAATTATTATATTTCTTCTGTTACAGTATAACACGTCATCGTCACCATCATGGAAACATAGTAGTACAGTCAACTCCAGAATTCATAGAAATGAGTGAAAAATCAATCTATAATATTATTTTATTATATTAAACATTCTAATCACATTAAATGAAAGTGAAATTGTGCAACCATATATAAAGACCTGATAGAAACTTCCACAAAAAAATAGCACAAAGGTTTGGGGAATGTGGGAATCATTGTTCGATACATTACGTAAGAGTAATTTATTACAATTGATTGAATAAACCTTCCCAAGTCAAACAAACATTTAATGAACATAATACAATTTATGCATAAACCTTTAACCTCTGGCTCCTTCTGTCAATACAGTTGTTTGGGAGCAGTAAGAGTCGCTGTAAAGTTCTTTAAAAGCGATAAACCTGATCGCTTCAATGACTTCTAGCAGCATAACACTGAGACCCCATTCACTTGTTTACAGATATGTAGTTTTGTAGTTTTTACCCCTCTCTTTTGGGAAAAATCCCAATCCCCTCTACACAAAGAGCATTTTTGAAAACATCTCTCTTCACATGAAAAGACAAACACATTGTGAAACTGCTGAAGTGAGGACGCCAAACAGTTACCTGATGATAGTGTTTTATTCTGTAGCACTGGATATGTCTGTATTGTCTCTGTTGTTATGTGTATTGAGGGGATAAAACAAGGATAAAATAGTAGCTTTAATTTAAACTTTATCATTTTTTTCCTTCTATGTTTCTATACTTCTGTAAAGCTGCTTTGAGATAATGTCCATTTGTTAAAGTCATACTAATTAAATATAACTGAGGAAGGACAAGCAAGGAAGAATTTCTTTGTACTCCGGTGTTCATGACAATCAAATTATTGGTACTGACTCAAAAATTGTTAAATATGAATGAGTCAAGAACAGCATTAAGAGAACAGAAACAGCATTCATTCATTCCTTCACTCTTTCATTAATTCATTCTTTCATTCTTTTATTCATCCATTCTTTCTTTCTTTCTTTCTTTCTTTCATCCATTCATCTATTGATTGATTGATTCATTCATTCATTCATTCATTCATTCATTCATTCATTCATTCATCCATCCATCCATCCATCCATCCATTCATCAATCCATCAATCCATCCATCCATTCTTTCTTTCTTTCTTTCTTTCTTTCTTTCTTTAATTCATCCATCCATCCATCACTTCATTCATTCATTCATTCATTCATTCATTCATTCATTCATTCATTCATCTTGAGTCAGTGTTTCAAATAGATTAATTTTCAGTAACCAAAAACAGCATTTCTATGTGACTGGGACACCAAAAATCTAACTATATCTGAGTACAAGAATGCATTTCCAATTTTTAACATAAATTTAGGTTTGTTTCCTTTGTGAATATTTGTGTTAATTGAAGAATAATAATAAACTGTAAATTAGTAAATAATAGTAAATTGAATAGTAAATAGTAAATTGATTAGTAAATAATAGTAAATTGAATAACTGTCTAGGTAACTGGTTCAGTTGCAACATTCTCCAATCAATGATAGCAACACATTAAAAAAGCCTGATGACAAATAGTCTGTCAATCTAACTAGTTTGTTCACTAGTTAATATGATTATGAACAACACTAGGCAAGGCTAGTTTCAGACTAACTCCATAACTAGCAGTAACTACTGAGCCACCAATACAAACATGGCTTATACCAGTAGCTTGTTTGTAATGCTTTCATTATTTTGGGTGACGTCACACATACAGTACATTTCTTTACAGTTCCTGATCCAAATGAAGTATTATCTAACAAGCTACCTGTGTGTGTGTGTGTGTGTGTGTGTGTGTGTGTGTTGATTATTCACCAAGGTCTGTAATCAATACAGGTCTCTACTGACATCTAGTGTATGGAAAGCTGTGGTACTTTAATTACATTTTAGCCCCAAATGCAGGAAATTGAGGGTTTATAATTACTGAATAAAAAAAGCAATTTGAATTACAATTAGCTTCTGTGTTCTAATCTGTATGAATTCTCTCAGGCATACTGTAGGAAACGGCTGGTATGTTGTTTGTTCTTGGAGAACTTTTAGTCCTTCTGTTGCTGCCGTGGTCTATATTATATTATATTATATTATATTATATTATATTATATTATATTATATTATATTATATTATATTATATTATATTATATGATTATTATTTTTATTTTATTTTATTTTATGCAAGACCAAATTTAAATTTCAAATTTGTAAAACTTTTGTTTTAAAACTCCACAATTATTTGGACATGATACTGGATGGAGTGAAATAATGAATATAATGTCAGTCTTTCAGCTTTAAATTGGGTGAACAGTGTAAGAAATCACCGCTCTTATAATAAAAATAACTGCACAGAAATGTTATTAACTGCCTGAAGTCTGGAACCCAAAAAGACGCTAGGTTTCATCCCTGGTGATGCCGTCATGCCTTTACTGCAGCGGTCTTCACTTCCTGCTTGTTCTTGGGGCATTTTGCTTTCCGTTTTGCCTTCAGTACGTGAAATGCACGCTCGGCTTAATTTAAATCAGGTGACTGACTAGGCCATTTCAGACCATCTCAAGTTCTGGCATTAAATTGTCTTGGGTTGCTTTCACAGTCACTTCAGGTCATTGTCTATCTGCACTGCTAATCCTCTGAGGGTTTTTTTTGTGCAGAATCTGAGCAGATAATATAACACCCTACACTTCAGAATCCCATTACGTCTGTATAATTCAGGGGACAACTACCAAAGTTGTCTTCTGTGCTCTTCAGGGCCTTTTGGTGTTGTCCTCAAAAGTGTATTCAGTCGAATGATCACTTCTTTAGACTGAATACACTATTTTCAGTCTAATGATTGCTTCAGTGGACCTTTTCGGACCAATGCCACACTTGAAATCAACTGTAGACCATTTGTCTGCTTATTTGCATTAAGGGATTAACACACACCTGGCCATGGAAAAACATGGCAGCAAATTGTCCAATTACTTTTTTTTCACCCCTGTTGGCAGTGTAGGTATCGGAAGTGGTGATGCTGAGACCAGAAACTTAAGTGCTGTGTAATTTTTTACAGGGTTCACCTCATTTGGATATAAATAAACCCTCAATAAAGCTGAAAGTCTGCACCTCAAGCTCATTTTACATTAAGTTCAACTCCAACAAACTATGGTAAACAGACAAAATAAAAAAGAACTTTGTGAATGTCCAGATATATATGGGCTTGACTGTATATGCACTTTGGATGATAGCATGAAAATGAAAAAATAAATAAATAAATAAATAAATAAAAAGACAATTTCGTAATTTAATTTCTCTTTTGGGATAAAAACTAAGCCTTTATTTTAATGATAGCAGAGGCTCCCTATCACCACCATTATGAGTTCAAGATGCAGGAATGAATAGAGAATGTTTTGCCCAAGAACTTTTGGCTTTAAGCATTTTATAGTGATCTAGAACCAAGTGAAGAAGTAACAAAAGCAGGATATTTAAAACAGTTTTGAAATGATAAATCAGTATAAAAGTTAAAAGCAAAAGCAGATTAAATCTCTGAACAATAACTGTCAGATTATAATAAACACACTTGCAGATGGATGCCCAGACACACACATGCATATAATAGACAAACTAATATTTTAAAATTATATTTAAAACTCTTATTCCTGAAAACTTTTCATAAATACCTTACTGTCACTAGATTTGTTAATACTTTACACTTTTGACTCCAAAACTCCATTGTAGTCCAGAATACATTTTTGAAGTATATGTTAATTTGAATGTATAATTTACATGGAAACATTTGTGTCGCTGGAACTGAACAGGAAACATGGGGCTTACTGGGAATGTGGTAGCTAAGTGGTTAAAGTGTTGGACTACTGATAGAAAGTTTGTGAGTTGGAATCCCAGATCTACCAAGCTGCTGCTGCTGGGCCCCTGAGCAAGGCCCTTAACCATCATTTGCTCAGTTGTATGAAATAAGATAAAAATGTAAGTTGCCCTGGATAAGGGTGTCTGCTAAATGACTGAAATGTAAATGGTTACTGGACACACTGTTTTCGTTTTAAACTCTAAATCAGGCCTTATTAGCATTTTGCATTACGTGCAAAATAGAGGAGCCATGCAATATGGCTCATGAGAAAACCTTTAGAAAGACAAGAGATAGACAGATAGACAAACACTCTGAAACACAGACCCACACACATTCAAACACACTTCACGGCAGAAGATCTACTGCACCTGCCTGCCAGGATAACCTTTGGCACCAGCACTTCCATCAGGACCTTGCTCCCCCTGTGAGAGACAGGAGAGAGAGAGAGAGAGATTTAAATGAATAAATATTCAATTAAAATCTTATGTATGTATATACATGTGAGTGTGTGCTTCAATTAATCACTGGTGAATGACTGCTGTACTCTTAGGACTGGAAGAAGTAAAGGAAGGTATATTAATTTTAAAACCTACAGCTTTTAGTTTAAACACTAAAAGTGCAAAAATATTTTCTTTTGGTTACTGAGATCAAGGTTTGATATTATTAATTGATTAAGTGTGTGTGTGTGTGTGTGTGTGTGTGTGTCTGGGACTCACCAATTCCCCTGGGAGACCAGGTGGTCCAGGGTGGCCTTTTTGTCCCTGTAAAAATAAAAAAAGAAAATGAATGACATGCTCATACACACTGCTGGAACTTTCTGATCTGTATGTTTTTCAGCATCCTGTTATGTAACATTGTGTGTGTGTGTGTTTCTGTGTGTGTGTGTGTGTGTGTGTGTGTGTGAGTGTGTGTGTACTGCAAATTGCATGCCTACTTGTATATGTGAGATATAAATGTTTTCCAGCGGATGTTCCCCGTAAATACTTTAGGCGCAATTCAAGATCTACTGCATAGTGAATGGAGAATATGGATCATATCTGTACATGTGCTAATTGGCTGCTTTGGTAAAAAAAATAAAAAAAATAAATAAAAATAACGAATTTATTTACTCTGATACAAGAGAAGTAATCTGACTAGCATGAACTGAAGTAGCACTTTCAGCAGTTCTACCTATGGTTGGCTTCTCTTACATTAAAAAAAAAAAAAGATATACGTGTGTGTGTGTGTGTGTATACATGTGTATAGTGTGTGTGTACATGTGTATCATGTGTGTGTGTGTGTGTGTGTGTGTGTGTACATGTGTATCATGTGTAATGATGATGTGTATCATTAATTAATTAGTGAAAGGTTCCTCTAAAGTTAAAAATACAATGTGTGTGTGTGTGTGTGGGTTTAGGTCAGATTTAGGTTTAGGCATCACATTAATTAATCAGTGAAAAGTCCTCCCGAGGTGAAAATTACAAGTGTGTGTGTGTGTGTGTGTGTGTGTGCATACACAGTAGGAAATGTGTAGTTATTTATGTCTTGGCAGGACTCTTCCTGAACTTGCCAGTGTCTGGAAATCCATTCACATGCAAAAACATGTACTTTAAATGCACACTAAGAGACACACTCACAGACGCTGACACACACTCTCTGTCTTTTGCTCTGCTCTCAGCCAAGGTTGTGAAATTATACACTGCATGCTGTGTTTCTGAGGGCTGGCTGCTTTTCTCATCAGTGTTTTCAACGGAAGCACACACACACACGCACATGCATGAACACACGCACACACACACACACACATACACACATATGCACAATGTATTCCAACACTCTAAAAGCAGAACACTACACTACACTCAGTATTGTTGTGACTTAAAGAAACCTGTGATGCACTGCCTAACAAACTTTAAGTTTAATTTATTAATATATGCATCCATCTACTTCACCTTCACCTTCTTCTACTTTCTTCTTCTTCCTCTTCTTATGTTCCGGCTATTAAGCAGTACCTATTTTCAAAGTTTAAACAGTTTTTATTTATTTGCAGATATTTTATACAGATGTTTACCTTTATGGATATTTTATACAGATGTTTAGTCAAAGCTTTTTGCACTAAACGACTTATTCCATTGATCATCATTACAACAATTTTATTTAATTTATGTTATATTATTTTATTTTGTATTTGCACTGAGCTTTTTTTTTAACTACACTGTGTGCCTTAAATTGCCCCCTGGGGATAAATAAAGCTTTTTGAATTAAATTGAATTGAACTGAATTGAATTGAAAGACTCACTGCAAAATCTTGGTCTAAGTGACCAATGCAACTTGATCACATCCTCATTCCTTAAATCTAAAATCATTTAGATTTCCTATTCTTTCTACTGACTGTAATCTATGTGCCATAAACAAACAACTGCTCTTCACACTGATCTCCAAAAAATATTTTTTGTCTGCGACAGCTAAAATAGAGAATTTTTTGATTGTGTGGATTTCTACTTTTCTTTAATATTAAAAAAAGAATTTTTTTAATCAGAAATTTTGTTATATTATGAAGCCAAACATCTGGTCAGACAAAGTTACTTTACTCGCTCTATAGTGAAAATGCAGATGCTTTGTGTTTCAATTATTATTATTATAATATATATATATATATATATATATATATATATATATATATATATATATATAATTTTTATACAGTAGTAATAATAATAATAATAATAATAATAATAATAATAATAATAATTTAACACAATAAGTCTGTAAGACAATTTAAAACAGAGCTTGTATAAATTTGACATAATTCAGTTTTGAGAACCAGTCAAATGAAGAAAGTATACACTTCAGCCACTAATCACTTTACTCAGCAGCAATTGCAGCAGCAATGTGTGAGACAGTGGAGACAGATGAGCATCAGTTGCCCAATCTATTAAATCCCTTCTGTTTTAAATGCTTCCAAAGAAACAGCATTCCAAAAGCTCATCATCCAGCCATTTTTCTGGAGTGATGTTTTGAGAAAAAGTGAAAGGTATTTCAGGTCTTCACTTCAGCATCATCATATATCATTACTGTTTTATTCTCAGCTTATAAAAATAACCACTAATAAAATTCATAAATACAAAAACTAGACTGAGCCATTCTATGTTGAGACCCTAAAATGAGTCCAAAACAAAGAACAGCAAAACGGAAGGAATTTTATATCATTATTTTTGTCACATATGCATATTATGATGGGGGGGGTCAGTTCCGACTCTATACTTTTGTTTAATAAAAGACGCTGCCGAGTGGCGTTTCTGGTTCCAACTCTAATAATGCACAAAGTAGCGCATGTTATTTTTAGGTGACGCGAAAGCAAAAGTGTTTTGATGGTGAAATGTTATACTGCTGGTGTGTTGAGGTCGAAGGGTTTGTTTCAGAATGCTCTCCAGCTATGTAGGCGATACCGTGCCCAAAATAACACAAACATGCTAACGCTGAAAGTTAGCTTCATATTAATATTCAGATAATAGGATTTACAAACCAAATGCAAAAAATATGAAAATAATATCCGAGAAACGCAGCAGAAGTCACAGAATGTGAACATACCAGGCCAGGATTCTGAGTTTAGGTCGAGTCAGTGTGGATTAATGTTAGTTCTGGTGCTGTCTGGGAAGCCATTAATAGTTGTGTGTATCCATCTGATCGATATGAATAATGAAAACTTTTACAACTTACTACAAATGTACGTTAACTGTTAGAACACATGGTTTATATGGGCATGGGGGCATGGGGGCAGTGGTGGCGGTGGTGGCTCAAGTGGTTAAGGCTCTGGGTTGTTGACTGGAAGATCAGGGGTTCAAGCCCCAGCACTGCCAAGTTGCCACTGTTGGGCCCTTGAGCAAGGCCCTTAACCCTCTCTGCTCCAGGGGTGCTGTATCATGGCTGACCCTGTGCTCTGACCCCAACCTCCAAGGGTGGGATATGTGAAGAAAGAATTTCACTGTGCTGTAATGTATATGTGACAAATAAAGGCTGTTTCATTTCATTATAAGCTTAAACAGCTGACCTTTTCACTCCAATAAAATAGTCTCAAGGCAATTATCATATGTTCATATGAATATGACTAGCAGGATAAAGCAGGGTAAAGGTGAGAGAAGGATCAGTTCTTCCCAAATCTATTCTGTGTGTGTGCATGTGTGTGTGTGTGTGAAAGAGAGAGAGAGAGAGAGAGAGAGAGAGAGAGAGAGAGAGAGAGAGATGCTTAAAGGCACATAGACCTATCAAGATGAGTTGGAATGTGCATGTGTGTGTCTCCGATTCTGCGTCACAGCTGTGTTAAACATTCACTGGGGATTCCCTGCAGTGTTTACAGTTGTTTCCATGACAACACACACACACAGTGAGACACTACAGTATGTCTTTACAAAGAAGCACAGAGTACATGTCAGGGACAGAAGAGTGAGTCATAAAGAACTTTTAAATCATGGGAAAAAACATGCATGAGAGAGAGAGAGATAGAGAGAGAGAGAGAGAGAGAGAGAGAGAGATAGAGAGAGAGAATAAAAAGCATCACTTTTATATACCTTTTGACCCTCTACACCAGGTAAACCAACAGGACCAATAATCCCAGCATCTCCCTACAAGCAAACACAAACATTAAAAACAATGAACTGAGCAGCCAATGCTAGGATATCATCTAAAAGAATGGTTTGGTTTATATTCATGTCTTGCATGTTTTAAATGTAATCGAATCTAAATGTTTAATTGACTTGCCTGTGATCTCATGGAAACAAATCGTTTAGTGCTTTGAAACATTAATGCAGGTAATCATCAGTAATATTTCATACGCTGTATACTGACTTAATTGTTTGCAGATTTGTGTGGACTTTGAGAAGAGTCGCATGTAGAATCATACACCATATACAAACCAGTACAAAGCTGAACAACTGTGTCACTGAAGTCACTACAATAGTCTCATCATATTGCACATACCTCTCAGTAAAGAGTCTGGTAGCTTTCATTGCTAAACAAAGAGCACCTACAAGAGGAAGCTATTTGACTTCAACCTCAGAAATGTTTTTTATTAAAAAAAAAAAAAAGAAAAAGTTTATTGTTGTGCTGCTCAGGTTTGTTTTCCATGTGCACATGATACTGCAGATAGTTGCAAACACTATTTGTACATATTGTACATGTATTTTGTACTATGATAAAGCTAAGAATAAATCATTAACAACAATAGCTAATAATAAAATAGAACAATTATAATAAAAGTGGTGTGAAAGTGTCTCCCTCTCTCTCTCTCTCTCTCTCTCTCTTTCTGTCTCTCTGTCTCTGTCTCTCTCTCTCTCTCTCTCTCTCTCCAGTGTACTATGTACTATGATCACACTTCTTCTTCTTGTGTTGATGTAATAAAGATACAATGCCTACATTTGGGTAGCATATACAGTATGGAAATACTGGACAAAGGCACTATTAAGTGCCTTAAGATTTTATCATGTTATGGACTTATGTGGAAGTATGCGTGTGTTTTCCTGTATATACTTAATAGATTTATAGCTATGCCTATACACTGACTTTCAACCCCAAATTAGTCAAATTTGGTTTAGCCCTTAGAAAAGTGTGAACAGAGGGCAATGGTTGGGTGTTCTTCACTCACTTTCTCTCCTTTCGGGGCGATTCCAGGTGAGCGTCCAGGGTCACCCTTCATCCCCTAAAAAAAGTTTCACGAAAAATGTAAGAGATAGTAAAGTAGAGGCTGAGAGGTAGAGATATAACAAAGTATTGACACATTTTGGCTATCAAACTGCGAATATCTGCCTTTGGCTGTCTATGTATTTGGTTTACTTAACTATTTGTAACATAAGTAGGCTCATTGCCTTGAATGGAGAGAAGAAAAATAGAAATATAAATCTAGTAAACCACATTTTGACTGTTAACATATGCACCCTCCTGCACCCTCCTGCACCCTCCTGTTCACCTAAAGCTTTATCTGACTCATTTTCAGAATTATAAATGGGAACATTTAGTCCCCACAAAGTCCCCAGAAAGAATAAAGAATAGAGAGAGTATGCATACTTTTAAGCCTGGGGGACCTGGCCTTCCTGGATTACCATGAGGTCCAGGTGATCCCTGCAACACAAATCATCAAGGTGTAAATGGCAAGAAGTGCAAGCACAAACAAACACAGGTTTTCTGTTTAATGTCCAAGTCAGAAGTGACGTCCTAGTGAACTCTGACCTACTGATTCTACATGTCCTTTCTGGTTCCAGAGCTCAAACAAGAGGTCAAGATCAGTGAGGAGAACCGACCATGACAAAAAAGAGCTTAGACATGCCAAACTTTGTGACTGTAAAGGGTATATTCTTGTGTGTGTATTTATTTTCCTGAGATATTCATTATAAAGCCATTCAATTATTGCAAAAAATAAGAAAGAGAGCGCATCAAAAGACACACATTTCAGTGTTGGTCCGTTACAAAGACGCATACACACAAACACAAAACACACAGTTCTGGGTCTCACCTTTGACCTGTGACTAAGACACATGTGGGTGTGATGTGTTTCATTAGCAACTGTTGCTAACGTGAACTCATACACCCATGTGTTGAGACCAGGGGTCATATCAGGCTGCGTCTTGCTGTCTGCGGCTGTGTAGCCTATGTGTGTGTTTGTATGTTGGTGTATGCCATCATTGTCTAATTGACTAACACACACACACACACACAGTATGCACACTTCACATATTGCATATTACCTAATTCCTATTCCACTGGATAGAAATTATTTAGCAGTCTGATGCTTTCAGGATTGAGAATCACTCTACATAAACCTCATAGACTAAAAAATTTGCATGAGGTAGACAGTGCATTACTTCCATATTGCCACTTCACATAGATCTGCAAATAGCACTCCTCTAGCCTGAGTCGAAATTTAAAAGAAGGTACTTCTTGACCTGCGTTCAAGTGTGCTTACGCAATCACTTCCTTTCCCAGTGGTCTAACCTGTCTTTAGACAGCAGAGTCCTTTATGGCGCTCCCCAAAGCACACAAACACCAGGCCCATGATGCTGGCAGTTGCTTCCACATAGCGTTTGAATGATGAACGGCAAAAAAGCTGTCTTAAGCAAAAGCCACTTTATATCTGCAGCTTCCATTCATATTTTTTGGCAAGTTATGCAAACCTCTTAGCACTGAGGCCAAACTCTGTATGTGAGACCATTGTTTTTTGTGCGAAGGTCAGAAACATTCCTTACCTTTAAGAATTTTTTTTAAATTATATATTACATGATTCCAGCAGAAATCCATCAGTCTGACACTTACATATTTAGGGTGGATCCAGAATGGGATACTTCAAGTGCCAGAACTTTCCAAGATGGAGGATTTATTCCCAGTGTTTTGCACATTAGTGAGAAAATTCTGCCTCACCTAAATACATCCTGTGAGCATGCACAATCACAAGAGTGTGTCTGACCCTTTGCAAACTTGCCAGTATCCCGGGGTCACTCCCAGGGGCCAGACCTATCATTTCAAGGAGAGTGGTCTGCTGTGCCACAGTGACCCATTCATCTGGGACAGTAGGGGGCAGGGAGGACTCATCAGTAGTGTCAACAACAGCCAGACACAAGGCTGAGAACAACACTGGCTGCATAGTCTGGATGTGTTGCAGTGTCAACTGTAACAGTCACAGTGGTGGAAATGCAATCTGCCATTGGTGTGCCAATGCCTCTGTCGCTTTCCTGTTTGTGAACCACATTATACAGTCTGTTGTCTGTCTGTCTGCCTCATACATTTTGCAAACATCCTAGCTGCTGAAGTTAACAAAAGGGAAGGCTTCTGACCTGAAACATCTTCTCTCGTATTCAGAAGTGAAGGAATCGCCTTTGCTACACACAACGTGCAATCCTTCAGATATATGGTCTCAAACCAATAGTGTTCATTCACCACTTGCATCACGTATATAGCCTATGGAATGGTGATAATTTTAAGGCCTTTAGGTCTCTCAGATCCAAAATTCTGCCTCCATGATATGGTATGAAGACATTCATGCACTGTTAGAGTGTGTGACATTTTGTGGGATGATATTTTATTAATTAAGTAAATAAATAAAACCTTTTTTGCACACACCACTGGGCACACATTTTTTCCTGTTTATACACAGGTCTTTGTCACACACAAACATATGCACATACACACAAACAAACAAACATACAAACAAACACACACACAAACCTGTGGCCCCCTTTTGCCTGGTGCTCCTGGTTTTCCTGGTGGTCCCTGAATTCCCTAAAAAAGTGAAGTGCCAAGAGTTACACTCCTTCATACATATACCAGAATACACACACACACACAAATCTTTAATGACTACTTCTTTCTTTTTAAGCACTCGCTAAAGGTACAGTTTGTAGAAACTAAAAATACAGAGGTAACAGGAAGTTATTAGAATGAATTTCCTTTTTCAGATAATGAGGTGAAATGTGTGTATGTGCATGGCCCATTGTTGTATCAGAATGCTTCAATGTAATGTCTTTTTCTATCAGCCCACTGACTCACATACATTTTATTTCATATGGTAAATATTGCAGCATATAATGGATTAAAACCAGATCAACTGCAGTCTTAATCTAATCCAAAATGAAGAAGCTACATTTCATTTCTGTGTTTCTAAAAGAGATAACTGATCAATCTCTCTCTCCCTGTCTCTCTCCTCTCTGTCTCTACCCCCCCCACCCACCCACACATACACAATGCCACGTGGCGATGGATAAAAGGGCTCTATTGACGAAAGCTCTTGAGGGTGGGGGTTGTGTGTGTATTTATGTAAAGAATCTCTAAGGGTTACAGCTATGCATCCACAAATGGGAGAAAGTGGCTTTTTCACCAGAGGTGCTTTCTCTCTCTCTCTCTCTCTCTCTCTCTCACTTTCTCTCTCTGACACACACACACACACCTCAGTGTCCACAAAATCCCAACGTGGGAATACATTTCCTTTCAAAACCATCCAGTCTACACTGTGATGCTCAAGGCTCCTCTGCTTCCAGAGCGTATGAGATGTCTTGTGTATGAGTGTGTGTGTGTGTATGTGTGTGTGTGTGCGTGTGTGTCTTGTATAGGGTGGGGTTATATGTTATTACCAAAGAATAGGTTTAATGAAAGGGTCCCATGTCCATTAAGCACATTTTCTGTTTAGATGCGTAATTTCTTTTATTGCAGGTGTACACTATATGGTGTGTGTGTGTGTGTGCATGTGTGTGTGTGTGTGTGTGTGTGTGTGCAAATAAGAGGGTGTCTGAGGTGTGTCAGCAGGATAAGTTAGAATTAGAGTCTGTGATTAAGGTGGATAATGGTGCACTTCAGCTAATAAACTGGTAATAACAGAGGAGTCACGTTACATACACACGCACACACAGACACACTCCTAGTAATGTTCTCTCTGCCTTTTACACTTATAATTGTAGTGACACACACACAGGTTGGCTAGTCTGTCATTTTGTAAAGTGTAATGATACAGGAATGCAGCAGCTTTGGGGCCTTCTTGTTTGTTTCTGTGTTAGTGTGTGTATCACATGAAATGCTTACTGCTGACCTCATCTCTCTTGCAAACTAATGAAAGTACCCTCAAAACCCTTTTCTTACTTTATTACTTATATGCATATATGGATGTGTTATACGTGTAGTGAATGAACACACATGGTTCAAACTGTCTATATTTCACCAAATTTCAAAACACCTGTACACCTGCACATTTCTGCAGTTATCCAATCAGTCATGTGACAGCAACAAAATCATGCAGACACAGGTCAAGAGCTTCAGTTAATGATGCCATCAAAATCAGACCTGGGTAGAAATGTGATCTCTGTGACATTAATCATGGCATGGTTGTTGGTAACAGATAGGTTGGTGTGAGTATTTCAGTTACGGCTGAACACACAACAGTCTCTAGAGTTTACATAGAATTATGCAAAAAGCAAAAAACCAGTGAGTGAGCGACGGTTTTGTGGGTGGAGACAACTTGTTGATAAGAGAGGTCAGAGGAAAATGGCCAGATTGGTTCGAGCTGACAGGAAGGATATAGAAACTCTTTACAAGCATGGTTAGCATAAAGCATCTCTGAACACACAGCATATCATATTTTCAGGGTGGATGAGCTATAAACAGCAGAGGAACACATCAGGTTCTGGGCCAAACAGATAAGAACATGAATTTGAGGCAATCCTGGGCACAGACTCACGGAAATTGGGAAGTAAAGAGTGTAGCTCCTAAGAGAGCAGTGATATCTGAAATACTAAAACCAGCCAAGTGCCATCAACCATGTCATGTTCAAAGTTACTGAGATAACACCTTTTCCCCATACTGAGGTTTGCTTTTATATACTGATATATAAAATATATATATGAGGTATGATTTTAAATACTGTGCTGCTGCCACGTGATTGGCTGATTAGATAACTGCATGAATGTGCAGATGCACCGGTATTCCTATTAAAGTGGACAGTGAATATATACCAGTGGCTATCAGTTGACTTGAATTCCATTTAGGACAAGATTGCATAATTATTAAACATTTAGACACAAGTTATGCATGTTGGCAAGATAAATGCTGACTTCTGGCCGAAAGCCAGAATTCTATTTACCCTTGTTTACAAAGATATTAATGTTTTATAACTTTAGGTTTCAAATTCCAGCAATCATTATAATACAATATTGCATATCAAACTAATCTGAGGTCTTACCACAGGCCCAACTTCTCCCTTTTGCCCTGGCAATCCAATCGGAGCAGCAAACAATCCTAGATCCAAATCCCAGCCCTGAAGTCCATCAGCAGGCAGAACTGTCCCAGGCACTGGGGCCAATGTGGTAAGATGTAGCACTGAGCTTTTGGTAGGTTTGACCAGAGTGTTTTGAGGCATCTTTGAAACAACAGGAGTAACAGGTGTGGTCCTGGGCATGGGGGACATGTGTCTGGGTGTCGGTTGAGTGCTGCTTGGGACCTTTTTAGCTGGCGAGGGGCTTAAATTCTTGGGAGTAGTTAAAACCTTGTTAGTTACAGATACTGCTAAGTTCAATTGGCGATTAGTGGAACTGACAGTAGGGGTTACTGGAGATTTTGAGTGGATTGCTGTGATATTTTTCTTAGTTGTTTGTAATGGAAGTTTAGATGGGGAGAGATTAGGAAGAGACACTTTTGGATTTGTGGGTTTGGTGGCTATAGATTTTGAAATTGTGGGTTTGGACGGCTTCACTATTGATGGATTGGAGGCTATATGTTTTGAATTGGTGGGTTTTGATATGGTTGTTGGTTTTATGCTAGCAGGTTTTGATACACTCTTGGGTTTTGAGTTAAAAGGTTTTGACATACGAGTGGGTTTTGAGATGTTAAGTTTTGATGCGCCGGTGGGTTTTGAGCTGAGGGCTTTCGATATGCTTGTGTGTTTCGAATTATTGGGTTTTGATACATTAATAGGATGTGAAACAGATGGTTTTGGACTTGCAGACACGTGTAACGTTTTCACAGTAGCAGTTTTAGCTTGAGCTTTTGCTGTAGTGTGCCTGACCCCTGGCAGTTTGGTGGCAGAGATGGATTTTCCCAACATGGGCTTGGAGGCTGTAGGTTTGGGGCTTTTTTGGGGCAGTACTTTGTTTGCCCTGAAAGTTGGTGGAGGTGTGACAGCATTCAAGCTTGTTGGCAGTTCAAGTCCTATCTGAGTTGGGGGAATCTGAGGAGTTGCTGTGGCTCGAGACCCTGCAGAATTATGGTTGGCTCTGACTCTAAGTGTAACAGAACCATTCAAGGGTGTCAAAGGAATTAAAGTGGGTATGACTGCAAGAGTATGATTAGATATGGATGACTGCACTATTGTGGAGGGTAAAGGCAGAAGGGGAGAGGGTGCTGCTGACCGATGGGTGTTATTTTCTCTGCATTGCTTTCGAATAGCCTTACAGTAGTTAACCTGTCCTGTGGGTACCACATCGAACTGGCACACTGCACCCTCAAAGGGTTCAATGCCAGGTAGGAGGGCACTGCTTCCGCCCAGTCGGAAGGTGCTGCGGGGATCCAGGTGAAATGGTGGGAGTAAAGGAAATTCTTGAGGTGTTCCACTGCTACTATTGTCACAAGCAGGCAGTAGAGTGGCTGTCTGGCCAGCAAGCACAAGGGCCAGGTGGTGCCAGCGGCCATCGTGAAGGTGATATGGAAAGCGAACTGAGTTGTCAGGCCCAGCATGGAGTTTAATGTCATCTGGAGACACCTGCAAGCCTAACTGGAGGCGTGAGCCGGAGAAAACAGAGAAAAGGAAGGCAGAGTTGGCACGATGTGAGCGAATGCTTAACAAGAGTGTGCTGTTCCAGGAGAAAGGCTGTGGGAATATGGAGCGTGTGGCAGCAGTGACACGCGCCCGTGCTGTGAGGATAATGCTGGAACGAAGTGGGATGACACCAAACGGGACAGAGCGAGAACCCTGCTCAAGGCGAAGAGCCAGCCGCTGCAACACATCCACATCTGCAACACAGATTTACATACAAGGCTATTAATACATTCTGTAAAAAAACGAAAACACAAACACACACACAGATTTGACCATTCACACAGTGACAATTTTTGTACAACTTGTACATACACCCTTGATAAAGATGAGTTTATAGGAAGAAAATCTCTTTTTCAGTAATTAGTTTAACTTCACACTGAAAATATGACAGATGAAAATATGATATTTTTAACAAACCCCTGTGTCACAATTTTTGGCGCCTGTGGAAATACTAATGAATAACATGCAAGTGAAACACATCTTTATTTACACCGACCAAGCATAACATTATGACCACCTGCCTAATATTGTGTTGGTCCCCCTTTTGCTGCCAAAACAGCCCTGACCCATCATGCACTGTGTATTCTGACACCAATGAATAACAGTAGCTTGTCTGTTCTATCAGATCACACGGGCCAGCCTTCACTCCCTACATACATCAATGAGCTTTGGCCGCCCATGACCCTGTCACCGGTTCGCCACTGTTCCTTTCTTGGACCACTTTTGATCGATACTGACCACTGCAGACCGGGAACACCCCACAAGAGCTGCAGTTTTGGAGATGCTCTGATTCAGTCGTCTAGCCATCACAATTTGGTCCTTGTCAAACTCGCTCAAATCCTTACGCTTGTCCATTTTTCCTGCTTCTAACATCAACTTTGAGGACAAAATGTTCACTTGCTGCCTAATATATCCCACCCACTAACAGGTGCCATGATGAGGAGATAATCAGTGTTATTCACTGGTGTATATTTTACTGTTTTCATAGGAGTGACTTCTTGGCTAATTTACTGTTGGCATACATCAACATCAGGAAGAGTAGAGAATAAATATATAAATGTAGACAAAAGTGTATAAAAGAAGACAAAAGTGTATTGAGCCTGTTCCTCTCAAGGTTTCTTCCTCATATCATCCCAGGGAGTCACCATCGCCACAGGCTTGCTCATTAGGGATAAAATAAAATAGTTTAATAATTTTAATTTAATAATTTATTTCTAGTTATTTAGTTTTTTTGTTTGTTTTGTTTTTTTATTTTCATTTTTTCCCCCTCCCCTTTCTCCGTTTCTATTCTTTTTGTAAAGCTGCTTTGAGACAATGTTCATCGTAAAAGGCGCTATACAAAATAAATTGAATTGAATTGAATTGAATATTGACCTTCATAAATCAGACAGTGTCTATAAAATTAGCTATATGTGTGAAAATGCCCATATTCATTGTTAGGGTAACGAATGTGAGATTCAAAATAAGTAGAGCTGTAATCAGCCTGCCTGAAAGAGGACAGAGTCTATTTTGCCCAGGCACAGTGGAGAAGAATTCTCAGTGGATCATGGTTAGAGATTTTTGGGGTCACAAAGTCTCCAACTCCAAAAAAACCAAAAAAAAACAGTTTGGAAGTTATACCAGAAGAAGACCATTTGTGTCATCTAACTACAAACATAAGTGTGTTACATGCTACTGGACGTTTGACTGGACCTGGGTTACGTGGTCTGATTATACTAAAATAGAGCTTTTTGACAAGCAACATTCAATGTGGGTTAGGCATAAAAATAAGAATGGTTACACATAGAAAAGAACCCAACCCCTAAATATAATGGAGGATTTGTGGTGCTGTTGTGTTGTTTTTCTTCCACAAGCCCTCAGAACCCTGTTAGAATACATGGCACTAAGGATTCTTTGATGTACCATTAGATTTTAAATGAAAATTCTGCTGGCCTCATCGGTTTGTGGATGGATCTTTCAGCAGCACGCTAATTCAAAAGTCAACATTCAATGAAATAGTTCAGTGACCACTGAATTAAGCTTTTGACATGGTCCTCTCAGTCCCCTGGCCAGATGCCCATCGAAAACTTCTAGGGCAAAGAGAACCTAGCATCCTGTCAAATAAACACACAGCATTAACAAATGACAAGGTATCGGAAACACCTTATGGTCCTTATAGCGCTTAAAGGAGAAGTTCACTTCCAGAACAAAAATCTACAAATAATTTCCTCACCCCCATGTCATCCAAGATGTCCATGACTTTCTTTCTTCAGCCGTAAAGAAATGATGTTTATTGAGGAAAACATTTCAGGGTTTTTCTCCATATAGTGGACTTCTATAGTGCCTGCAAGTTTGAGCTTCCAAAATGCAGTTTAAATGCAGCTTCAGAGGGCTCTAAACCATCCCAGCCGAGGAAGAAGGGTCTTATCTAGAGAAACAATCGGTCATTTTCTTAGAAAAATTAAAAATTGTATACTTTTTAACCACAAAAGCTCATCTAGCACTAGCTCTGGGATGCGGGTCCCTGACGCTACGTACTACGTCGGAAGGTCACGTGTGACGTAGGCGGAACTACAGACCCGGTGTTTACTAGCGTGGAGAAGGAAGACCACTCTGAAGTTGTTGCATGCGGAATGACACAAAGTTATATGTACCTTTTTGTTAGTAAAGGGTGTTCAACTTATTTGCACTTCCTTGTTCTTTGCACGTTCGCTTTGTAAACACTGAGTCTGTAGTTCCGCCTACGTCACACATGACCTTTCGACATGATTACGTAGTATGTAGCCTAGCAGACGCGCATCCTGGAGCTAGTGCTAGATAAGATTTTGTGATTAAAAAGTATGCAATATTTTATTTTTATTTTTTAAAAATGACAGATCGTTTGGCTAGGTAAGACCCTTCTTCCTCGGCTGGGATAATTTAGAGCTCTTTGAAGCTGCATTTAAACTGCATTTTGGAAGTTGGGCACCACAGAAGTCCACTATATGGACAAAAATCCTGAAATGTTTTCCTCAAAAAACATAATTTCATCACGACTAAAGAAAGAAAGACATGAACATCTTGGATGACAAAGGGGTGAGGAAATTATTTGTAGATTTTTGTCCTGGAAGTGAACTTCTCCTTTAAGGTCCATTTTCACTTCAAGAAGTGGCTGTAAGAAGTACAGAACACAATGCTTCATACACATCACTGCATCTATAACAAGTACAACTCAAAAGTGTTGATGGGGCTGCCAAGACTTGGCCTTGGTTTTACAAATATGTATGCCTGAAATACCCTTAAAATTTATTGTAACAGAAAGAACGCTATTGAACCTCAAAAAACCTCATTTTGTTTTTCTATCAATATATCTATCATGTAAATACTTGTGTTTCCTTTGCACAGAAATATTCTCTGCATTTCTGCTGAATTGCTCTCATGCATCATTTGTGATATTCGTGATCATTCTCAAACCTCTAACCCTAACCCTCTACTGCTTTTTTTTTACTCTCTTTATCTGTAACTCTCATTATCTTTCTCTCCTGTTACAGTATTACCATTGTTCAAGCTACTGTTATTGTGATCCAGAGCTCTGTATTACATCATAATCACATCAATGTGTGAACGGTGTACAGTACTGTGTGTGTGTGTGTGTGTGTGTGTAGGGAGGGGTCTATGATCTTCTGGGAAAACATGATTTAAGACTGAGTTGAATGAGTCAGCTTCAGTAAAGAGCATGTCTGAATGTGTGTGTATTACTGTGCTATGCAATGCCAGAAAACAGGCTGTATGGAGAGAGTTAGTGGGCCACAGCTGGAACTTGTGTGTGTGAGTGTGTCTGCATGTGTGTGTGTGTGTGTGTTAGTGTAATTTCTGAAATTAGCAGAAACAACCCTGGCTTCACCACACAAATACACGCATAGACATACTTTCAAGATCTGTCCAGCCAGCTATATGAGACGGGGTGTGGGTTTCTGCCCCTAAAGTAACTAAAGCCCTTAAAGTGAAGCATTTTGCCAGATGTAGCATCTTGTGTGTGTGTGTGTGTGTGTGTGTGTGTGTGTGTGTGTGTGTGTATGTTTCCAGCAAACATCACATGATCATATAAACATAGGATTGCACACACACACACACACTAACACACACACACACACACAGGAAAAACATTTCCTCAGATCTATAAAGTTCCAGAACATAATGGAAAGAGTGCAGTAAACGAAGTGAGGTTGTTGTGAACATGGAGGAAAAACTGCTGTGCGTTGCTATGGTGTTGTATCCATGTCCCTGGTTGCATCCATTCATACACATATATATATATATATATATATATATATATATATATATATATATATAAAATAAATAAACAAACAAAAACAGGTACGTTGTGGGAATAGCATTATTTTTTTACAGTAATGCTTAAGTTAATTGAAAATCCTTACAAATATAGCAATGCAGGTGTGTGTGTGTGTGTGTGTGCAATCCTATGTTCATATGATCATGTGATGTTTGCTGGAAACATACACACACACACAGAAGGAAGACATTTTCTCACATCTATAAAGTTACGGAATATGATGGAAAGACTGCAGTAAGTGGGGACCCCGGGAACAGAAAGGAAAAACTGCTGAAATATGGATGACTGGTGTGTGCATGTATGTGTGAGAGAGAGAGAGAGAGAGAGAGAGAGAGAGAGAGAGATGGAGAGAGACAGACGGAGAGAGAGAAAGACAGATGGGGGAGAGACAGAGAGAGAGAGAGGGATGGTGAGAGAGAAACAGAGACAGAGAGAGACAGACAGAAAAAAACAGTGACAGACAGAGAGAGTGGGAAAGAGACAGAGAGAGAGACAGACAGACAGAGAAAAACAGTGACAGACAGAGAGAGTGGGAAAGAGACAGAGAGAGAGACAGACAGACAGAGAAAAACAGTGACAGACAGAGAGAGTGGGAAAGAGACAGAGAGAGAGAGTGACAGACAGAGAAAAACAGTGACAGACAGAGAGAGTGGGAAAGAGACAGAGAGACAGAGAGAGAGAGAGAGACGGAGAGACGGACACAGTCATATATACAATAAATTTAAATAAAAACCCTACCTTCAGACAGCGCTTGTGTGAGTCCTGAAGAACAAGTGCAACACAGAAGAGTACACAGGAGTAGAGCTCTCCTAAACAAAGACAGACATACATGTAAAGAGAAAAATAATTAACACACAGTTGGATTGGATTTAGACTAATTACTATTGTAGACTAATTGTGTGTGTGTGTGTGTGTGTATGTGTGTGTGTGTGTGTGTGTGTGTGTGCGCGTGTGTGTGTGTGTGTTTACACCGGTTTTTCAAGATTAAAAGTTTTTTCAAACCTTAAAACGTTTTTTTTTTTTCAGGTGAACAGTTTTCAGACTGTCTGAAAAATCCGTACTCTAACTTTCTTAAATTATTTCCTCATTAAACATATAGGAACAAAAAGACAGTGTATTTCTATTGACAGTTATATTCATGTGAATTTGTGCTTTTGAAAGGGAAAGAGGAATACGAAGTCATCTATGTCATGGGAACTCTGTTGCTAGCCATCTGGGACATATGGATGACAATTTATCTAGCTTAGCATGTAGACATTATGGCTGCAAACCAAACAAATGTAAACCAAACAAAACAATCAAAATTTCTTTCAAAAACTGACTCTAAATTATAAAAAGACTAGCCTGACATGTAAGCATTGACTAATACACATAAATCCATGTGTTCCAACATATTGAGAAACGTGAACTGTCAAAAAATATTGAATACAACAAGACTGAGGTGTTTATGTGGAATCACTGAACACACACAAGACCACGAGTTATGGATGTTAGGACCCCTAACGTGTTTGTGTCTGTGAGCATGTTTTTTCTGACAGCTGTTTTATCCATTATCTGCTGCCAGTAAGTATGTGTGTGTGTGTGTGTGTGTACATTTTTCCAGACTCCCTGTGGAGTGGCATACCTGTAACAAGAAGTAAAATGTCTGACCACAGAACTCCTTGGTTTGCTCTTTGACCTTACGCATACTAACTAACCACAAACAGACCAGCAAGAGAGAGAGAGAGAGAGAGTCTGTTTGTATGTATAAAGGAATTTGTACACACAGGATAGGAATGTGATGATATGTGACTCACACATTAATTGATTATCTCACCAGCCTAGTCACCTGAAGTGCTTATGACATGACATATATGAGATGCATATGGCACAAGTGTGTGTGTGTGTGTGTGTGTGTGTGTGTGTGTGTGTAACCAGTAGAGGGCACTGATACACAAATTTAGCTTCATAAATACATACGTTGAGAAAATTACACACACACACACACACACTCACACACACACACACACACACAACAGGCATTATACTGCATTATAAACAAATCTGGAAAAAGGCATAGATGAATATTCTGTAACAGCAGCTCACTATTGCTCACTGTAAGGAAATGACAGGTTAATACACCCACTGCAATGGGTGAAAGTTGTTTCTATAGTATCTCAGTTTTTCCTGGGACTTTTATGGCTCATCCTGGCTAATCTAAACCTAGCAATGCTTATAAGCGATGTTTATAAAACTGCTGAAATTTAACAAGGACAAATGAATGCAGTTTTCTGTACGAAGACCTTTCTTGAACATTGATGGACGCAGTGGGTCTGTACTTTGTAACGGTCAGATGCAAAGCTGTTAGATTATTAGTTTTTCTGAAAGCTTCATGGACAGAAGAGTTGGTGCTTAAACAAAAATATTGCTTTGGTATGAATTAAATAAAATACTTCAGGAAGTACTTTTACAGGAAATGAAACTAGTGGGAACTCAGCCATGGCTGATTATTAACTATTAATTCTGGCAATAATCGATTATTCTGAAAATGTTTTCTAATAATAGTATACCCTATTGTGTTTAATCCTTACACCTGACTTATGCTAAACTCAGAAAGGACCTATAAAACTATGATGGCTAACAGTTCTAAATTTTCTACACTAGTTAAACTTGGAAACTGTATAACTCTGCAATAAACGAAGAGAGGAGATTTGAAGAAGATGGAATTTGTGGGCTGTCTTACTAAGTCACACTCACCACATATTTAACTCCCAGAATAAAGTGTGTTCAGATAATAAGCACCTGTGATCAGCGAAGTTCAATCGTCCCCTAGTGGACAGCATCGACTATAGCAGGTCACAAAACACACTGAAATATACAGGTTATGATCCAAAAGAGCTAAAGGACGGCTTCAATTCTGAAAGCATGACACATCATCATGCACTAAACACACATCAATCACAGAATGTTATGTGACTCGGCTCCGGAATGCCTACTTTAGGCTATGCAGTAGATTAGCCAGGTTATCAACTAATATATGTCCTTTCAACAGTGAATAAGACCATCTTAAGTATGAGGCTCTTGAACGAATAAATCGGAGTCATCAACCTCATAAAATAAAACGTATATATATATATATGTATCATGAACAGGAAACAAAGTCGTACAGTCCACTGTGATGGCTACACCTGGGTTCGTCCTAAATGGCATGCTAATAGCCTAGGTGCGCAAGGTGCGCTTCAATGGCTTGGAAAAGTCTTTCACGCATATTCAGCGTACACACATCACTATCTCTGGGCTATCTATGTACACTTACAGGAAACCTACCCCTTCTCCCTCGGAAGGGGGCGATCCTTAAGGGTTCTATGTAGAACCCTACAATTATTAGGAATTCATATGAAAAGGAATTACAGGGTCCAACGCTTTTAGGAATGCAAGAGCCACAATTATACCAAAACACGTGAGGAACTCAAATGTTGGTTAGCATTCAGAGATGTTTGCACCCTGCTCTGTGCAGTGCATCCGATATGGGTCGAGCCTCGACTTTTGGGTCCGAGAGCAACTTGGGACCGTCGCCAAGCTACACACAGGTAAACTGCGCTGCTCGAGCCCTTAACACAACACCCCATTCATACGGCACGCGCGCGCGCATACACACACACACACACACACTTGAAACTACCGGAAAAGCTGCACAAGGTAGCCCACAGGACACCGCGCGCGCTTACTTTGCGTATAGTCCGTTAAAGTCCACTTACTTTGCGTGGAGTAGAGTGGTACCGCGGTCTCTCCTTCGGGTCGCTAAATTCATTTGTATTCATTTGTCCTGCCAGTTCAAAGTCCTGATCCGTTAATGTGCCGTCACCAGCCGGTTCCCTCTTGCGTGTCGGTCGAAGGTGTTAAAAGGAAGAATCCTGGGGTCGCGCTCTAACCCCGCCAAAAGAACCAGCAAAAAATAATCCGTTCGTGCAGCGCGGCTCCGCGAGCGCGTCTTCTCTCTCCTGTCGTCCCGCCGCCGCTCTGGACCAGGCATTTATGCGGGCAAGACGCACACGCTCGCTTTCCAGATGGGCTTTTGGGGGCACGAGCGGACCGGCGTCGTCCCTCTCCTTTTTACTTAGCCACCCTCCCGCCCCCTCGAACACACACACACACACACACACACACACCCCTCCATTAAAACAGACTAACCGTGCGGAGAAGCGCTCTCGGGATGGTGTCCGGTTTCGCTCAGTTACACACCGCCTCTTATAAAGTTGTTCACCAAACATTCTCTCTCTATTATTATTATTATTATTATTATTATTATTATTATTATTATTATACCCTTCACGCTTCAGAAAAACATAATAACGCACATGTAAACATTCTTTAAGGGGCTTTAATAGAAACCTTGCTGCATAATTATTGTAACACAAGTGGTTTTAAAAATCTGTAATTTGGTTAAAAAAAATCTTCAACCTTAATTTTTTAAGTCAACATTTATTAAAGAGCAGACCCATGATGTTTTAGAGGTTAAGTGGTGAATTTTAAGAAAAACAGCTGTGCACTTGCTAGCACGTGCTGATTGTGACTGATGAATGAACCTGATCTCACGAATTCTAGCTCCAACCCAACTCTAAGCCTCAGGAATAACTGCTTCAATGTGCCCTTCTAAAACATCTATTATTGAAGAAACAAAGATATATTTGTGCTGTTTAGATTACAGGTGAACAGTGTAAGCACTGGACAGGTCATTTTGGTTTGTAGCCTGTGAATTCTATATCAAATCATGTACAATGTTTCTGAGGTTAAAATTAATGATAGTAAACCTTGAACTACTAATGCGATTAACAATTTATGGGGGTTTTTCCCCCCATATTTATCACACAATATGGTTTCTGGGTTCAGATCCTTATAGGCCACTAGAACATAAGGAAGCGCGAAACAACTTTAATTGACCATTTCAACATTTGAAGGAAAAAAAGATATGTAACACCTATATCCGTATGTTCTGTAACAAGGGCCTCATGCAGGTTCTATGGATTCATTTTCAGGAGTTTTATTAAGGCAGAAATTAGCATCAAAACATTGCATGTCAAGAAACAAATAATAAACTCTACTCACTGTAATCATGGTCAAAAGGCTAGAGGCAGGGACAATAATCTTAAAGTCAGACATAGTGTCAAATTCAAAACGGTCAGGCAAAGGCAGAGACTGGACAAGACAAAACAGGGTCATACACAGAAATTAATGACACATAACTTGCATGAAAAATGTGACAGACTGTAAGGCTTCGTGAAGAAGCTATGGTGCGTGTACTATTTATATCAGACACACGGGGAAATTAACATGATAACTGAATGAGAAATTTGGAGTTCAGGAGATGGCACCCTCTTGTGGTCTGGTTGGATGGTACAGAAGATGATAGTGTAGACAGATATGATCTTAGTAAAGCAGGGGTGTCCAGTCTTACCCGCCAAGGGCCAGTGTGGGTGCAGGTTTTCATTCGTCAAGCAGGAGCCACACCTGATTCCACCTGTTTAATCAACTGATCTTGGCTTTCAGTAGACTCAGGTGTGGCTTCTGCTTGGTTGGAATGAAAATCTGCATCCACACCGGCCCTTTGTGGATAAGATTCCTTGTGTCTTTTTAGTAAAAACACAAGGAATGTGGGAGACCTTTCTTATTGTGGTGGCAATTCTAAGATGAATGAAACTGGGTTAACTTGTTTGAGAGTGTCAAAGAGTCCAGTGATTTCAAAATAGAGTTTGATGTAGATAATGATATTGATTGGTCAGATGCTTCTCCCACTGAATCATTCATCATTCTTGCAGATGAGATCCACAACGATCATGTCATCGGTCTTGATGATGTGGTTCAAAATGCCCCTTAGTAGTGAACTGAGTACACAGCCCTAAGGGGCCCCCTAGTTAGCAAGTCCAGGATCTCAAAGTCAAAGTCAAAGAAGCTTTATTGTCACTTCAACCATATATAGCTGATGCAGTAAACGTTGACATGAAACAACGTTCCTCCTGTTATAGAGGTGCTAAACAGAACAAAAGCACAGTACAGGGTGACACGGACAAACATAGGGCTAAACTTTACTTTTCAAGGTGCACAATTCTTTAAAAACTAAACATACAACAGAGGATGACGAGACAGTGATCTAATTGGAGAAGAAGGTCTTCAAGCCCAGCAGGTTTAGCTTTCCAATCAGATGCTGACGAATTAACGTGTTGAATGCAGAACTAATGTCTATGAACAGCATTCATACGTTCTTGTCCTCTTTTTGTCCAGGTGGGTTAGGGCCAGATGGAGGGTGGTGGCAATGGCATCATCTGTTGAGTGGTTGAGAGCATATGCAAACTGCATTTCACTTCATGACAATAGGTATGATTGTGAAAGGATGATATTCACTGAGGCAGAACACTGAAGACTTCTTTGGCATGGTGATGATAGTAGTGGTCTTGAAGCATGTTGGAACGTCGCTGCTCAGGGAAATGTTGAGGATGTCAGTGAAGACATCTACCAGCTGGTCTGCACATCCCCTGAGTACTCTGCCTGGGACAGCTTTTTTCCATTGGATAATCTGGAAGGGAGGCATCACTATCACAGGCAGGTGAAGTTGTCCTCTAGTCAGTGATTGACTGGATGACTGCCACATGTGCCAATAGTTGCTGCCATCCTGTGGATTCTCTGGTTATGTTCATGCTTTGTGTCTCTGATGGCCTGGGACAGGTTGGCTCTTGCTGATCTTATGCCCACCTTCTCACATGCTCTAAAGGCAGTCTCTGGTCTGGTCTGTGGCTTCTGATTGGAACATGTGTTAATAGTCTTGGAGACAGTCATGTCATCAATGCACTGGCTGATGTAGCTGGTCACTGACAGCTGGTGTGTATTCCTCCAAGTTGGTGGTTGCACGCATGTAGCATCTCTGAACATGGGCCAGTCAGTGTGTTTAAAATAGTCTGACAAGTGACCTGTATGCTGGAATTAGCATAACAGAGAAATGGTCCAGGTCGCCGAGGTGGGTGTGGGGCTTTGCACGTGACATGCTGGGGATATTTATGTAAAGAAGATCCAGCATGTTTGCCATCTTCTTGCAAAGTTTACATGCTGATAGAATTTAGGGAGCACTAATTTTGAGATTCATGTGGTTAAATTCTCCAGTGACAATACACAGTTTGTCAGGGTGAGCATTCTGAAGTTCAGTAGCCCCACAGAGTTCACAAAGTGCCTACTTAACATTATCACTGGGGGAATGGACATTCCAACTATGAGAACTTCAGACCCAGACCTTTTACAGTTTTCAGTATAGACTGCATAGCTTTTACAGGGATCACTTCAGTATAGACTTTACAGCTTACAACATACAAACCGAACTAGTAAGTTGATAGGTAGACTGCTCTGTTATGAAGTATGTCAAACGTAGTGGTAGAGTAGTATTTTTGACATATAAATGTTCAGCATAATTAGCAATTATGGACTTAAAATTGACAGTCACCTTTGGAATTTATACTAATTATAGCAATTATTTAAGCACTGAGTTAAGTATTGTATTGTACCCTGATAAGTAATCAGTAGTGGTATTCATATAATGAGCAGGGTAAAGCAATTTACATACATTAACTACAGTAACCACATCTTAAATCTAGCACATCAGCATTTATTTGTAGACAGAAAGGTGTTCCTGGTGCAGCTAACAGCTAGCTTCAAAATGTAACTGTATGTATTTCTCATAAGTAAAAAAGTTTTTGCATATTAAATGACTAAATGGCATTGCAAGACTGCCAGCTACCTAACTGACAAAGTCTCACAGTTAATTGTCTATGTTTTAAATGTCGTTCCTCTGGCCAGTGCAGTGTTTTTTAGAAAGTGCTACCCTGTGTGAATATAGAACTGCATTTAGGTTTTAAAAAAAATGGCCGGAAATTTGCTGCCCACTAGAGCAAATATTCCCACAGAAAAGAATTGGGGGTTTTATTTCTCTCTACTGCAAATATTCACAGTATAAGAAAAGGGTCTTTTAGAAGCTCTCGGTAGACTACAGATGCCTCTCATTATGTGTACTTTTAGCCACTTTAGCACGGTGTGATTTTCCACGGAAGGTTAAGCAGTATGAATTTAGTGCCGAATTCAGGTCTGAATACACCCGCTTCTAGTCCCCAGTAATCACGCCCTCTTTATTTACCCACACCTGTTTAAAACTGTGACTTCACATCACACACACACACCCAGCACCGAAACAATAATTGGAGACAATATGAATGAACACAAATAACATACAAAACACACTGAATTCAGTCACAATCTTTATTTGATATAATCAGCATAAGAAAAAACTTACATTACAGATACATTTAATTAAGACTGATTCCTTTGGCTTATAAGTTCCATAGGTCTTGAGGAAGACTGATGCTAAATACCCCAACTTAAGGTACAAAATATACCTGTACCTGGCATGGATTGGGGTTACAGGACCTTCCCCTGGTGCCAGGCTTGTGGATGGTGTCTGCTGGTGAGCATCTGGTAACCAGACAACCCTCATAACCCACCCGGGGTCTGCCCAAAATGACAAAGCCTCCTTTGGGCTCACCAACTGGAAGTGGGAGTAAGGAAACTCTGGTGAACACCAGTCATGAGGGAAGCCATCAAGTCAAAAAAAGGGGTGTTCCAAATAAAGCTTACAGACAGCTCCTCTGATTCAACTGAGAAACAAAAGCTCAGGCATGGATGAAGATGAGAAGTCATGGAAAAAGTATTTTGGATGGCCCCAAAGATGTTCTGTATAAACATTCTGGCAAACCATGCTGGGACAGATCTATAGATATAAATATGGATAAATACAAATACGTTTAAATATAAGTCTAATATTAATCTTGAACTTTTTGCCTAATATTAATCTTATACTATGTTCCGTAAAGCTGCTTTGAGACAATGTCCATTGTTAAAATACGCTATACAAATGAATTGAAGATCTGGGGCCATGTCTTTTGATTGGCAAAATGAGATAATGGTTCCATATTTAAAAACAAAAAACAAAAAAAAACAGTGTGTGTTTATATTATAGGGGAACAGCCGTCCAGGAAAATGCCAGGGTTTTGGTCAGGAGACTTTTTATAAGAAATGTTTTTATACTCATGTTACCGTAATGCTGAAGAGGTGATAACTGCTGCAGGTAATTACATCCTCTGGGTCTTGAATATTTGGGTTGTAATACTACCATTCTAAATATTATGTCAGTAGACCAATGGTATCATTACTACTTAGACATACTACTTAGAGCTTAATATGCTGTTTGGAACATAGAATTTAATAGACTTGCTTCTCACAACCCTCAGATTAATCCACCTGGTGGAGAAGAGTCCAGGACAACTTTATGGAATGTTCTTCCACAGATCACTTGGAATACCATTTTTCTGCCAAGGAGGGGGCTTCAGAAGGCCTGAACTATGTACCCGAATGATGTAACTTCAGAAGTTACATCTTTTTTAACTTTAACAATAACAGCTTTAATAAAACAGCATTTGATTTGGACTTGAACAGCACTGATCAGTTCAACAATATAAATCAATCCACCACCATCATCATCGTCATCATCATTGATGCAGATATAAATTTATATTATTTCTAAATCTTTTGGTGTGTTTGTTTCAGTATGGCACTCATTTTTTGAGGGGACTGCATTTGCTGTTCTTCCAGAGCTTATGGCCACATCAAACATACAAAGCCACAAGGGTTTCTTAATATTAATCCTTTTTTGACTTTGGTGATACTTTTAGATCACAACTGATGTCAAATAAATGAATATTAACTGTTTTGATTTGAAATGTATATAAATATTAAATATTAGTGTTAAATTTGAAAATAAATGTAGCTTGTAGATTTTAATTAAATGTGGACAAATGTGTGTCAATATCCTGACTAATATAGCCATATGTGGGTTTTTACCCAAATGGTTGCAAGAAAGTTGGAAAATTGTCTAGAATGCCATTGTATGCTACAGATACAGAAAAAAAGGCCTTTACTGGAATTAAGGGGCCTAAACATATTCCAGCCTGGAAATGCCCATTTGCACCAAATGAGGTCCATAATGGACATGGTTTTCCAAGAAGTCAAGTGGTCCGCAGAGAACCCTGACCTCATCCACTCTGAACACCTTTGTAATTAAGTGAATTGTACTAGCACTGCTCGAATGGTCCCAGCATCTGCCAGGTTAAGAGGTTGGTATACATGAAGACTATTTTCTGTTCTGGCACCAAGGTGGTGGAACGAACTTCCCTTAGATGTCTGTACAGCTGAGCCACTGGCCGTCTTCAAATGACAAGTGAAAACTTACCTCTTCCTGAAACACTTGAACTAGCATTTATTTTTCCTGTTTGTTTTATGTATTCATTTATTTAAAAAATATTTTAAAAATTCTGCTATAATTCCTCCCAATGGAGATTAAGCTGATGGTAAGTTGACCTAAGTAAACCTGTGTTGATGTATTCATTGATAGAGACTTCAAAGCACTTTTGTACGTCGCTCTGGACAAGGGCTTCTGATAAATGGCATAAATGTAAATGTAAAATATAATTTGGAATGCTGACTATGTGCCAGGCCTCATCAGAAGAGCGTAGGCCATTATAACAGCAATGGTTTGTAGGGGCAAAATCTGGAATTGGATGTTAAATACATATGTATATGACTTCAGATAATAATGTACCTTTGAACAAATAGTGTAGATGTTAAATATGGGCTATGCCTATGCTGCTGCTGCATCCTGGCCCATAGCTTCATAGGAGAACCTTTTAGGATTTAGAAGTTTGCACTGATGATGTTTTGGTGCCAAACAAATGTTGTGCCAAATAAACATCAGCTTAAACCTCGAAATCCTGATATTAGAATTTGAATTTTCTATGAAGTTTCAGACATAGAGAAGTAGGTAGGCAGCACATGTAGCACTACTTAAGCTAGCTATGTGTGTTACTAGCTACTGTAATGTATGCGTTGTATACCTACTTCTCTCTGCAACTCATCCAAAACTGTCTGCTTTATTACTTCAACAACACCGTCTATTTCTGCTGTTTTTTCCCAGCAGTCTCTTCTCACTGACACAGAGGGCAGGGAAATAGCATATGAATAATACCTTTAGCATCAACATTAAACATTAACATTTACCATTTATATTTAGATTTAATATTATTATTTACCATTTAGATTTACAAAGTTTACAGTTAACAGTTAGATTTAATCATAACAAAACTTTGCACTGTGAACCTATCATTGTACATGTATCACTGTCTAAATGAACCTTTTAGATTGGACTCAATATTTGCACAAGTGTGTGTGTGTGTGTGTGTATCAGATCTTGTGGGTGTGTGTAACGGCTATATTCCCTTGAAACACATGGGGCCATACAGTTAATGCGCACACACCCATACCACATTCGTTTGGTGTATGGGGAGCACATTTTAATGTACTCTTTCAATCATTTATCTTTATTTTACTTCCTCCCCCTGAGTTTCAATCAGGGGTTTATTTGCCGTTGCACTAAATTATAGCTTGTTGTATGTATATGTGTGTGCGTGTGTCTGTACCCGCTGCTCGTTCAGCACCCAGACTGCTTTGATTATGCTCTTGCAAACCCCAATGCTCTAATTACACTCCAAACCAAACGATCCCCATGCTCTCCAAATAACCTAGCCAGACCAGATCAAACACATGCACACCATCATTAAGCAGGCCACGCCTGCTAAGACAGCCAATACTACTCCCTCAGCCAATCACTGCAAACTCTTACTGCCAGGAACAAACTCCCTCCCATAATCTTCTAGCAATAATTTCATCATTTACCAAACACGAATGCTATTTTTTTCTACTCTGATTAGCTACAAATGCTAATCTAAAAAACTGTTTATACACATTCAGTTTCTTTAAGCTACTGTGATCCCATACGTATTTGACACACACAGTAATATGCATGTTTTTTTCCCAACATTATTATGTGACTAAAGCTTGTTATTGGTCCAGCTACACTTAGTAACTGGTATAGTGGTACTGTGTAAATGATAATGGCTTTGAATTTGACTTAAACAACACAAATCTTCACACCAAGTCTTAACAAAACCTTTTGATAAAACAATTCCCATGCATAACTGAAATTAAATTAGAATATTTTGGCATATCAGCATCATAAGTTTAAAGATTTTCAGTAGAAAATAAAAAATAACCAGTAAAAACATATATAGCATAATATAATTTGGTAATGCTTTGTCGCTCTGATATAATTGTTAATATTGTAGCATAGTTTTAACGATAACTAATAAAACTCTGATCACTCTGATTATTTGCCTATATCTAATAAAGCAAAACTATTGATCAGCTATGTTATAAAAATATATAACTGTCACTGGCAGTTGCATACTCAATAATACTCAAACTAACCTCTGGGAATTAAACCGAAGATATGAAGAATACTTATATAATTAAACTTAATTAATTTTTTAGTTCAAGGATCTTGTTTTGATGGATGAATCTATACAAGCATTCTTTAATATAAAAATGATTTCAAATCATTATACAGAGGTAAATTATACAGATACAAAGTATGTCATCAATTCTGAAAGGAAAATATACAGATCTAGGGTGAAGGCAAAGTTTGTTTTATCTTGGATGTTGGTGTTTTTGTCCATTTGAATAAAAACATGGTGAATAGTGATTGTTAACTAAAGGATAGATTAGAGACAAATAATAATATTTAAAGCTTATTTTACTTATTAGCTGTCTTGCTAGGGTCATGGTGGTTTTACTTTTCAGCTGCTAGTATTTTTATATTGTGAGAAATAGAACCAATTAAATGTGGTACATTTTGAATTATGCTGACCAGGTAAAATAAATAACATTTTGTAGAGAGTGACTTTAGATAGATTTAGTGACTAAATAAAGTTCTATACAGATACCATCATCATACCAGTACTATCAAGAATACTATCAAGCTGAAACCCTGTTTAGATAGGAGCATTTCACATCTGATTTGGCCAGCTACAGGAAGCTAGGGGAGGGAACACAGCAAAGAAGCATGAATGTGGGTATATTTAGGTGAAATCAAGTCAAACAGTCGCATGTAAAGGGACTAAACAAATGCCTGAATAGCCATCATGGAGAGAAATGGCTGAACCTGGCTGCAAAGGAAAGCGAATGATGATTTTCTGGAACCACTCAAAGGTTATGTTTAGGTTGTGTGATCCAAAAGTGAGAACATGGGTTTGCATCTAGGGATATACTGCAACCTCAGTCTTGCTGGGATTTAATTTCAGGTGATGATCTGCCTCATATGACAAGATCTGCACAACATGAGTGGCTGAGGAAGGAAAAAAACAAGGAGTATCATCTGCATAGCATTAGTATGAAAAACAATGAGAGAATATTACCTCGCTGCATTGTGGGACCCTGTGGAGAGTCTGAATGGAGCAGTTGTGGATAAGAGAGTCCCTCTATATAAGATGCCATGATGTACTATCAATTGCAAGACGCATGAAGATGGACAAGGCAGCCTTGTGATTGGCTGCTGAAATGTCAAGGAGGACCTTCTTGCAGCTTCTTAGTAAGGATGGAGTATGCTGCTCTAAAGTCAGACTGTTTAGGAGGCAATTTTATGTAAGATGGTATATGGTACGTTGATGAATTTTGGAATTTTAGAAAGAAAGGAAAGAAGTGATACCAGTCTGTAGATGCTGATGTGTAGATATCTAGTGTGAGCTGCCTTGTGCACAGTGTTCCTGGTTTAGGCTCCAGTGCCAGTGTGACTCCAACTAGAATAAGATGAATAAATAAGTGAATGTTGTATGCGTGTGTTCTGTCTGCAAAAAAAAAAGAGAAAAAAAAGAAGGAATAAACATGGAGAGAGACATACAGATAGAGAAAGAGAGAGAGATCAAGAGAAAGAGTGACAGCTGGGGTGTGTGGATGGCTCCACCCTGCATGATGCTTGGTTATTTAGAGAGAAACTGATTTAAATATGTACACGTGCACACACACATACACACACACACACAACTACGTGATCACACCCCAAACAATAAACACATATAAACATATAGATATCCTCAAAGAAAATCAGTAAAAGCAGACACAACCATATATAGATGAACACAGAAACCCACAACACAAAACACACACAGAGACCACAGGCATTTCCATGTGTGGAGGTTTAAACCCTAGTGTGGTTACGTCTAAAGCCATAATCACTAACATTCTGTCTCATAACAACACAAGAATAACCTACACACACACAAACACACACACACACATTCATAGGCAGTAGCAAGTTTAAAGTGTTTTAGTGACTGTCAGTGGCCTTGACCTCAATATGTTGTTTGAGCTCTGAATCCAGACAGGAAGTGTAGTATTGAGCTGATGCTACATGACTCATCTTGACTGATGCTTCTTGGTGCTTGACCTGGTACTCTAAATAACTGTCCAAAAGTCCAAAAACTGTATTATAACATGGTTACTGTGAAGGCAAGCATCAAGAACTTTATAGGCATAATCATCCTGTGTGTGTATTTATTGATTGATTCATGTATGATTGTCCTTTTGCTTCAAGCATCTGATCTTCACAGAACCCTCTTTTATAAAGAATTCCTAAGTACAGAATACAGCCAGGAGAAACAAGGATTCTATTTCCTTACATTTATGATCACAAGGACAGTTTCCTTACAGAACTAGTAGATCACTTCATGATCATCAACGTGAGCTCAAGTGTGTAGCCCATAAAAGACCCCTCCCCCCTCACGAACCTTCACATTCATTCTTTCCATAAGAGTTGAATTATAGAGTGAGCACACTGCTCACGTGATTGTGTTATTTCATGGAGAGTGTGCACCATTAACATAATGAAACTCATCTCCACTTGTGAAGATCACAATGATGCACACCAGCTTCAAGTTTCAAATGACACAAGCAAAACTATCTAGAGCAGGGGTGTCCAATCTGCAATATGCAAAGGGTTGGTGTAGGTGCAGGTTTTCATACCAATCAAGCAGGAGCTACACCTGAATCCACCTGTTTAATCAGTTGATCTTGGCTTTCAGTAGATTCAGGTGTGGCTTCTGCTTGGTAGGAATGAAAACCTGCACCCACACTGGCACTTTTCCAGAAAAGATTAGACACCTCTATGATGTCTGAGAAACATACGTATAATGGTACATATCACATCTCAGTCAATATTTCAACATCCCCACATCATAACATTTATTATTGAATTTTTATAAATTAAAATTTTTGGTGAATCAGACTATGGGAGTCTGGCCATTATGGCCAAACTCGGTCATCATATCATCATAGCATCATAATTAAGTCAAAAGAAAAATCCCCTTAGCCTCTCTAGTAGTACAATCTTCTAGCAGCAAGTCCATATTAATGCTAAAGGTTTTGGACCTGGCTGCTCAAGGACAGACAGTACTGTGATAGTCAGGTATAGTGTACTTTCAGTGACTTCATATAGTTTATGTTCACTTTGTGCTGCTTGCATGCCAACAGAGAATTATGAAGGGCAACCTATAACCCCAGAATATGGCACAGCAGCTGTTAATGCACTGCAAGCCAGTATATAGGCTTCACTGGCAACACTTTCAAGTAGTTCTTATATGCATTCAAGAGTGCAAGGAATCTGTGGCCTAGTATAAATGTGCACATAATGGTTGTAATAGCAGATGGAAAACATAGGGCTGAAATTGATGCCACAAGTAGAGAGACCCATGGCTTCACTAGAGGCATGAGCAGTCAAAGCATCATGGGCCAATCTGCACTGTGGACAACCAGAATATAAAACAGCTGCCCCGGCAGTCTGAAAGGTAAAGAAGGCTTTTTTTTTATTGCATTTGTTGTTGTTGTTGTTGTTGTTTTCAGGTTAGTTATATACTTACAATGTGTGTTATTAAAGGTATAGTAGCCAGTTATTAGTTGCATAAGTATACAACCACCTGAGTCAATACTTGGTAGAACCATCTTTGGCTAAAATATCTATCTCTTTCTCTCTCTCTCTCTCTCTCTCTCTCTCTCTATATATATATATATATATATATATATATATATATATAAGGCTTTTAGCAGATGTCTCTATCAGCTTTCTGGATCCTGATATATTTGGCCATTCTTTTTGCCAAATTGCTTAAGCTCTTTGAGATTGGATGGGGACTATTGCCACAGATTCTCAATCGCATTAAGATCTGGGTTGTGTCTGGCCCATTCAAACACATTTATGTTCTTGGTAGTGAACAACCCCAGTGTAGCTTTGACTGGATGCTTAGGATTGTTAGCGTTGTTCGGTTGAAGATGAACCTCCACACCAATCTCATTTTTTCTTGCAGACTGGGACAGATTTACTGCTATGTTTGTCCTGTATTTTGGCTCTATCCATATTGCCCTCAACAAATTTCACAGTTCCTGCAGATGACAAACCTCACAGCATCAATTAATGGGCATGATAAATACTTAATAATAGGAGTGAATACTTATGCAACCACAGCTTTTGCATTCTTTTTTTTTTGTTTGCAAACTGTATTAAAGCTGTGTATTTACATGAGTAGATACATGAATTATAATCCCAACTACCGAATACAAGGGCAGTTAGAAGGGCTTCTATCTGACAAATAATCTATACAAGGTTTCATATTTGGTATCCACGTGATCTTATTTGTGATTAAAAGTGATTAAAAGAGTTTTAAAGTGGATTCTTTCAGAATTATTATTTCCAACCAAGTGCAATAGCACCACCAGCGGTTGTTAGAAAAACACCCAGAATGGTTTGTGGACTATTGTCCAAGACAACTGATCTTCTTGGTAACTTGAAAGAAGTATTGCTATTCATGTGTATTTAACACAACCTATTGAAGCTTTATGTTTTTTTATGTTAAAAATGTGCATGTGTGTATTGCGTTTGGCGTAAAATTCAAATTCAATATGACTAATAAAAATATGTACACATACACACCATGTCTAAATTGATTCAGTATCTTGGGTTGCTAGCCGCATAAAAACAGTACCCCATAGTGCACTGGCTGCTCTGATTTAACATTTTATATTATAAAATCAGCCTTTTCTTTTAAGTACAATACACACCCATATACACGCCACATACACACAACTATAAACCTCATGCTAATTTCAAGTTCTTTTGGAAATGTGTAAACACACAGCAGGAGAAAAGTTCATAGACAGAAACATGCCTGGTTTTTCATTTGGTGACCACCACACAGACTGATGCTTAGTGTGTTAGTTTAAAAGCCACAATGATGTTACTGTGTATATATATGTATGTATGTGTGTGTGTATGTGTGTGTGTGTGTGTGGGCTAAAAGGTATGTCAAGGCTATGACACTAAAGAGGGTGTGTTGGTGTGTTGTAAGACATGTCTCACAGGCAATTTCTTATAAAACAACACAGGAAATATGTCTCCCTATAAAAAAAAAATGCTGCAAATAATTTTAACTCAATTCTATTCATTTGTATATTGCTATTAACAATGGACATTGTCTCAAAACAGCTTTCTAAAAAATTTTAAAAGTTTAAAATTTAATTTATAGTTATCCCTAGTGAGCAAGCCTGAGACGGTACGAGGAAGAAACCTTGAGAGGAACCACCAGACTCAAAAAGGAACCTCATCCTCATCTAGGTGACACCAGAGAGTCCTTTCTTCAACTGTATATAGTCAAATGGAGGTGTGAAATGTCTATCAAATAAGTATTTTTAAAAATCTTTACTCTTTTACCGCACAGCTGCGAGTGCCATTCTTGTACACTTAGTCACTATATACTGGAACATGTCTGTAATGTTAAATCCCACTTTTAAAGGAAATTTTATAGCATACTGTGGTCCGGACACACGGCTTCAATGAGAGGCAATGGAGAACTGTGGGAAGTCTATTAACATTCCAAAAAAAAATATTCTCTATGTGTTGATTAGCAGATATATTTATACACTCTCCTTCATTAGGAACATTAACTGAATCTGCTCATACTGGCATATATATATATATATATATATATATATATATATATATATATATATATATATATATATATATATATATATATATATATATGTGTGTGTGTGTGTGTGCGTGTGTGTGTATATATGTGTGTGTGTGTCTGAAGTGCATGAGCAGGTCTCAACTTGTGTATAGTGTTTTAGTATAGTGTGTGTATATATATATATATATATATATATATATATATATATATATATATATATATATATATATATATATATATATATATATATATATATATCACATTCTCAGAATGTCCACCATGACCTTGTGTCCAGGATCCACTGTAACCTTGGACAGAATGATTTTTCTGAAACTGACTGGGTTTACAAAGTAACTTAAATGCTCTGAGTTAGAAACCACAGCCACTGTGTGTGTGTCTCAGTTAGAGGTTATGTGGACTGGGTTAAGTAGCTTCTAAGTGAGTCAAAAAGCAAGATAGAGAGAGTAAAACTTTGTACTGTAAATACTTGTGTGTGTTACCCTCAGGAACACACCCCTCTGTGTCTCATTCTCGAAGTCGTACACTCACTCATTCAAACACACACACACACACACAATCTTCTCAGATTGACAGACAATATATTTTGATTGAGATGTACACCTTAATCAACACAAGTGTGCACACACACACACACACACATTCCCATCACTTGCTCTGACAGACACATACAAACTCAGTGTTACTCTTATAGTCACACACTTTTTTTGCATCTCACACCCACACAGTTCTCTCTCTCCGGCCTTCACACAGACACATACGTGCACTGAACCACATACAAAATATCCGCAATAACACGAGCTTTCAGCACCTTCTCTTATTAACGAATGAATGACAGAAGGTTAAAAGTGTACCACCTTCACCACCCCCAACACACACACACACAACATACCCCAGAGGGGGGGAGAAACAAACATTTCATTTCCTCTGGCCAGCATACAGGCTGGCTTATATGATATTAAAGAGAAAGAAAGAAGGCGGGTGTGGAAGGTGGAGTCGGTTAGAGATTAGGTGATTATACGGCTCAAACAGAGAGGAGCTGTTTCATTGCCTCTTACATAAGGAGCACAGAGGACTCTTATTCTGGTAAAAAATACACACCAGGTCACTTCAAGGGTTACAGCTGTTATAAAAGGTTAAGTGCTGCAAAAATGTGGAAACTTGGAAACATGAATTTTTGATAGACTTTTTTTATTGAACATCTGGAATGGTACTGTATGGCTATCTTTGTGAAACGATTACTCAATTATTTACAGTTGACTATATTTTTGTGTGTTTTAGTGTATTGATTGGGATACTGTACTAACTGAGGACAACACCATTGCAGAGCATCATGGACACACACATTATGCACACTGAAACTGATCCACTAATAGAGGTGTATCCGAATCCATATGCTAGAGTTTCTTATACACATATTGGTAAATACAGGGCAAACAATCCAATACAAGCAGTCAAACAAATCCACAAAGCAGAAATCTAAAAAGCGCAATCCAGAAAACAGAGAAATGTCATGCAGAAGTGACAAGATAATTAAACATAGAACGGCTTGGTATGCAGGTAAACTGACAATACTTTGTGTGATGGCTACTGAGAGCATGGTTTAAATGGTCTTACAAACATTGGAAGTGAAATCAATTTCTGTTGATCCCTTTTGTGGCAGATGAATGCTCAATGGACTGACATGTTACACACATACACATGAACAGATTTATTAACATCTATTGGTTATATGTACAGCAGTATTAGCTTGCTAACCGTGGACAAGACCACCATTTTCAAATCCAAGACATGACAAGACCATTATTTGCTGAGATCAAGTCAAGACAGAGTTTTAAGACAAGCAAGACTAAGACAATTTTGAGTTTATATGGAAGTGAAATAAAGCGATTCATCCTTAAATCTTTTCAGAGGCCAGGTTCAGCTAGTTGGTGCAATGCAGCAAGGTCATTTATTTCCTGAAGACGGAATTCACACTTGTCAAAGGGCAGTGGTGGCTCAAGTGGTTAAGGCTCTGGGTCGTTGATTGGAAGATCAGGGGTTCAAGCCCCACCACTGCCAAGTTGCCACTGTTGGGCCCTTGAGCAAGGCCCTTAACCCTCTCTGCTCCAGGGGTGCTGTATCATGGCTGACCCTGCGCTCTGACCCCAACCTCCAAGGATGGGATATGCGAAGAAAGAATTTCACTGTGCTGTAATGTATATGTGACAAATAAAGGCTGTTTCTGTTTCAAAACCCACATGTGAAAAGAAAAAACAAGTGCTGTTTTATCTTTACAAACTCTTACTCGGGACTAAGAACTTATTCAGTAAGATCAGAGCAGAGACCGGGACAAGTCCAAGTATAAATGGCAATATGTTTAAGGAAATTTCAAGTCAATACAGCAATTGTCTCAATACCAAGTCCAAGAACATCACTCTTAATCGCCAAGTTGACTCATCTTTTCTGTTATTATTTATGAGGGTTACATTTCAGATTTCTTTTGCAACTGAAATTATTGCAAATTTGCCTAGAAGCAGGGAGATGGAAAGGTTACCAACACAAAGCATTTTGTGTGGTCTACCTACAGCCTTCTCCTTTAAACACTTCAATATAGGTGGAACCTAAAGGCATGTTTACTTCTTCCACACACTTTATCCCAGGAAATGAATTCCTTGAATAGCTTTCTCTTCTCATTTAGCCTCCTAATGCAATTCATGCCCTGTAGCTGTCTCTGGTCTAATGAATTGCCTTTAGCTAAAATATTTACAAAAATATAGGTAAGACGATAATTCATTCATTTCAAGAATAAATATATTTTAAACATTGTGAAAGTATAAACATTTGTCAGTGTATATATATATATATATATATATATATATATATATCTACATGTGTTTCATAAAATATTTTCAAGTGATGACCAGCTGACCATGCATGTCTCTTGGTGTGAGGGCTGTGTGAGGGTTTCACCTGTGAAGATTGTGATGGTTATTAAAAAGTGGACATTGAACAGTTTATCGGAAGATCAGGGTTCAAGCCCCAGCACCATTAAGCTGCCACCATTGTGCCCTCAAACAACGACCTGCTCCAGGGGTGCTGTATCATGTCTGAACCCAACTCTTCAAGAATGGGATATGTAAAGAAAGAATTTCACTGTGCTGTAATGTATATGTGACAAATAATGACTACTACTTACCTAAACCAACATGACTAGAGAGCTGTCTATGAGAGAAAAGCAAACCATTTTAAAGCTGAAAAAAGAGGGTAACAATCAATCAGAGCCACTGCACAAGCACTGGGCCAGCGTTGGGAAGGTTTTAGATTGGCTATGTTTATCATCCAACACAACTGAACATGAAGTGGAGACTGATACAAACAAGAACTGAAAGAATCTGTAGTACAAGCTTGGAAAAGCATTACAAAAGAAAAATGCAACAATTACTGGCTTGATGCAGCTATTATAACTAATAGATATGCAAGAAATTAGTTAAATTACACATCCAGATGTAAAGATCAGGAAATGAAATGAAAGAAAGAAAGAAAGAATTTCTCTTACTGTTCCAGTACTTTCAGAGAGGTCGGTAAATAGGAGACAGAACCATATATAGAACCATAGAAACATGTTTGTTTGTTTTTTCACTCTCTCAGGAATATAGCCATTGGTAACTGACCAGCACTGAGTGGGTTAAGTAAGTTTGGGTCCATATGTGTGTAGAGTCTGTCCTGATATTTTGATCACTGGTCTATTCAGGTTCAAGATTCAAGATTCAAGAAGCTTTATTGTCATTTCAACCACATATAGCTGACGCAGTACATAGTGAAATGAAACAACGTTTCTCCAGGATGTTGTTTCATTTCACTATGTACTGCGTCACCTATATGTGGTTGTCATCCACATTGCACTCAGGAGTACATGTATTCATGGACAGACTTTATGTAAATATCAGGACATGGTATCGGCATTAAGGTTTCCATAGACTGTATGTAGTGTACGAATGAACCTGTTTTCTTGTTTCGATTTGTTCTCCTTCTTTTGTTCTTTGCTATCTCTCCTGGAATTGCTATGACAATTCATAATCGTCATTCATTTTCAGGTTGGTCCATCTGTTTCCTCACGCTCTCACTATCTCTCTCACTCTTGTGGTTATATGTTGGTGGTGTGATTGTGGGCTTGCTTGTAGTCTGGAAAAGGCTGCAGCAAACCATTAGCTTATGGCTAAAACAGCCTGAGACAGACAGAGAGCGAGAGAAAGAGCGAGAACAGCAGAGAGAGAGATTTTTTCTTGGACAGTGTTTACAGGATTGTAAAACAGAAAGTTTCTCATTTAGATGTTAATGAGTATGGCAAGATATCAGTCTGTCTTCTCCCATTTAGACTTTAATTTGTATGGAACGATCTCTCTTTTTCCACTTTCTCCATCTAATTAACACACACGCACACACACACACACACACAAGCTCGCATGCACACACACACCTTTTGTCTTTGTCTTTCTCTTTTTCCTTATTGTAACTACATAAATGAATCATAATACCATGTTACATCTGTAAACATTCAAACACCAGGAACATAAATTGGTTTGAATTGATCAAACTAAATGGAGGCTTTTCTTATAAATACATTTAATTATTCTCACTAACTAGACTGTAATTGTCAGTTAACCTTGCCCTCTTCCTGTCTTTAAGAACCCAGGCTAATTTGTGTCTCAAATAAACAGATGGCTCCAGATTCAAAAATACAGTCATAGAGCTTCCAACTGGTGAAACTGTCTGTGTTCTTATTATCATCCGGAGAATGTATTTTTAAATCTAGAACCATCTATTTGTTTTGGACGCAAACTAGCATGGGTTCATGAAGTCAGGAGGAGGGTAGAGTTATGCTCACAGCATAGCTAGCGAGAAAAAGTATTCATGAAACGTTCTTTTAGTTTCATTAATTAACACCAATTGGGATCACTCAAAAATTGTATTGTTTTCCAAGGAAACACACATGAAGTTAGTCAGAATAGAAAATATAGCAAAAGAACAGAATATGATGACATGTCACAGTTAGAAATATTGATTTTGATGGAAATGATGAATGTTTTCTTCAAACTTTGCCTTCATCAAAAAAACACCTTTTGCAGCAATTATAGCCTGGGCATTCTAGCTGTCAATTTTTCAACATAATCTGATGAGATTTCACCCCATGCTTCATGGAGCATCTCCCACAAGATCGATTGGCTGATGGAGTCTTCCTCTGTAGCTGAGATCTAGGTATAACTCTCTACAGTGCATTTATATATACATATAATATATAATATATATAATAATAATTTAGATATGTTCTGAGGGCCATTAAATCTTTATCTTCTTCTGAAGCATTTGTTGATTTAGATTTGTGCTGTTATGGATGGTGTCATTGCAAAGCAAAGCTATATACCTAGAGGAGATGGCACTAAGACATATCAGCAACCTTCGCATATCACCCTAACAGGTCTGCCAAATCACCCTTCTCTCATTCTTCATCATCTTGAATTTGCTGGAAATGAGCAGCTCACGACCATAGATTTTCCTGGGGTTTAGATTTAGATGTATCTTTGATCAGTTGAGTTCAGTAATTCAAGTGTGTTTCCCACCTGCAGGGAGGCACACACAGAGAGGAGTTAATATCCATGGTTGCCAGGTTTCAGCAAGATTTCTACCCCAAAAAAAAAACTCACTCAAAACATGAAATTTCAGGAATTGGAAAAGGCAGGGACAGTTTTTTGTTTTTTTGTTTTTTTTTCAGACTTTCCAGGGAGACACGGTCACCATGCTGAACACATGTTCCTGATATATGGATATCTTCCAATTCATAATATAGCTTTCTCTCCTTTAATCTTTGCAATATATAATAGTGAAACTAAATGATTCTGAACACCAAGGACACATGGTCTGCTCTGCAAAAGTCTGGAGTAGCAATCGAGGGCTTAATAAAGATTGACATTTGTTGTCCAGCTGGTATGCTGTAAGTGGTGGAGCTCATCCATAGGTGCCCTTATGGGAAGAAAATGCCACTCTGCTTCCCCTGCTGGGCAAAAATAGGAACTGTGTGATTCGCAGGGTGATCAAGTTCATTATCTTGCATTGCAATTTAGCGACACAGACACACCCGTGCATAAGCATTCTTTACAAAACAAATGAAGGAAACTCCTCCACTCTTTGCCATCGTCATATTTCTGCTGGCCAGATGCAGGTGTTGCTCATAAACATGTTCTGAGAAAAGAGCTAGTCTAGCAGATTCTTCGAAATCCACAAAAGTTGACTCTCGAAAACTATAAAAACTAAACAAGCTACACTTTAAAAATAGTCCCTCTTGTGTGCTAAGGCGGTCACAGACAGGGAGAAAGAGAGGGACAGAGAGACAGAAAGAGCAAGATGGAGAGAAACAGGGCGGTAATTGCAGGCTAGGAGATGTATATTTTGCTGGGTGAGCATACAGCAATTATGTTTATATATATAAGCATTGCACAAGGAAACGACCGCACGTTTCCCTTTAAAATAAACTGTAATAACAGAGTAGCATGAGGGAGAGACAGACAGGAACACCGATAGAGACACAGAAAGACAGCCTTGTATTTGAGATCTTAATCCCGTAAGTACTCACCTACACAGTTTCCTGACATCTTCTCAATGTCTGCGATTTAGAAATTGCTATTGTCACATTTTCATACAGATCCCAAGAGGAAGTGAAGGAGCTCAAAATAAGGCCATGGATGTCTACAGTTTGTTTGTCCAGCAATAGAATTAGCTGATAAAAATAAATTCCATCATTTCAATAATAACCATATGATCCAATATAACAGGTTTAATTTACATAATAATAATACAGCATCTGTTTCAAAGGAAATTAAATAAACTGATCCATATGTTTAGTTTGAGTCTTTCTTTAGATTTTAATGCATAATAAGATTAATAAGAAGACCTCTGCACATTTTGAAGTAGTTCACAGTTTCTCACACATAGGGGATTCTTGGGCAGGGAGCCCATGGGATATTTATGAGCATCCAAGTATATTTGGTGCCATAGAAAAGAGTTTGATTGCTAGCTGGAATTTTTCACACCAGAAGTGAGAAAATCCTTTTGTTATGTTTCGATTCCTGCCTTTCGAGAGATTACATGTGAAAAGTTCTTTAGTAGCTAGTCAGCTTGTTCAAGTCAATGGTAGATGTTATTCCGTCAGAGGAGCTCTTAATAATTGTGCACTCTCATTTTTTGCACACTTTGTGGCTATAATGGAGTATATAATCATGACCAACCATCACCAACAAAGAAGGCAGTCCGGGGGTGGAGTAAAAGTGTGGCCAGAAATCAACCATCCCTGAAATGTCATTGCACACCCCAGTGGCCACCCCAGAACAGGGAAGTCATTGTTAAATCTGAATTTTGTGGATAACACACTATTTATTCATGGTTCAATTTTCAACCATCATGCAATTTCAACCATCATGCAATGAGCATGTTCTTTCATTTATTTTTACATGTCAGTAGAGAAAAGAAAACAGGGCTGAAGTTGAGAGGGACATAAGAGGAAGCCAGCTGTATGGTTGAGAAAAAAAAAACTATTAAATCAATTCTTGTTTACTTGAGATTTAAGATTTGCACATTTAGACTGTTACATACACTGTACACCATCTTATATTTTAGGATATTGGTTTAAACTATCTAAGTAGTTCATTGGAGATTTGCTGTACTGTCCAGGGTTTTATATTCAGTCAAATCAACACAGCTTCAGTCTTTGGTTTCAGCTCTGTTATTTCAGGACAAATAAATGAAATATGCATCAAATTCTCTTTTTAATGAAACTCAGTTTTCTGACGGAGCATAGACTAAAACTGAACATTGACATACTCTTCAGAATGAACTCCTGAAACAGTCAACCACAGTGCAGTAATGGGTCTTATAAAACACTAACATCTGCTACTCTACTGCAGTGATGTGTTAATCCAAATAATTACTGACTAATTTCCATCACTGGTTTGCATTTATAGATCTTAGCTTCCCTTTTAACCTCTCATAAAAGATGGCTTCAGTCTATTTTTAAGCCTCACATTGTGTCAGATTAACATGTATTGTTTTACATTGTAGTGTATTACATGAGCATATACTGTATACTCCACCCTTAAATATATGGATAAACTTCAGGAATAAACGTATAGGTCTTACTTTACTCTTTATTTCAGTAAAATAAAGTTCTATGGAATGATTACGAACCAAATTTCTTAATAATTTCATCCTCAATGGATAATTCCTCATAGAACATCATCCCATCTACTTTTGTCAACCAACACTGGAGCACCACTGTGATGGTTCAAAATGTGACAATCAATCTAAATATTAACATGGATTTTTGGATCAAAGGCTGCATCATCAAATTGCTTCCTATAATAGACTGACTACATGCTGATTTGACCATATAAAAATTGACCAGACAATATCGTAAAACTCCAATGTTTTGTGTCCCACGGTTTTTCTTTCACACTCTGTATAACAGTGGACATCAAAGTCAAACACTCTGATGACATGGCCATCCTACAACACCTTAACAACCTTAATAGCTCTCTGGACAGCACAACGTGATGCAAAGAATTTTTTATTTGTCTCTCAACCAAAGTAGACCACCACAAGTTAAGCAGCTTTTATTTGTCACATATACATTACCACACAGGGACAAAATGTTAGAAACCAGCCAGTGGTGGACCGTCAGGGCCAGCAAGACCTTCTCTGCTGGCCTAAACAGCAGTGATCTGAATCACTGACTTGCATTTTAATATATTTAATATACTTTTCAATGAATGTGTATTAAATTATTCCCAATAGTCTATTCTCTACATTTCATAGCTTTTCTCTCAGTTGCGCTGCTTCCAGTAGTGTATATTTATGATGTATTCATTCAATCATATTTCAGCCAGTGGCTGACATCATGTGTTGCCAGGTTGAAAGAAATCTGCCTTAAGTCCTTCAGAATCAATAGTGCAGGTGCCTGTAGCTTAAAATAAGTGGCAATGAAACTGTTCCATTAACCAATCAGATTTCGAGTTGGCGTCACTGGGGCCATCTAGCAGGCATACGATTACGTCAACAATTTCCTGTCCTTTGATTGGATAATTGGAGTAGTCAGAGGCAGCGAACTGCACATACTAAATAAAATATATATATTTTAACTCACAATGGCTGACAGAGGAGAAGAAATCGATTTGGTTGCGGACATCCTTACAAATGCATTTTCAAGGCGGACTTTAATAAAATTGACTATTCCTTGTGAGGTGTGAAATACTGTAGCCTAATTTCTTTTTTATTTAGCTATTTAACAGTTGATTAGTATCTATTGCCATGGTGTCATAATGATGGTATAGAGGTGGATTAATTCAGGAAGGACACCAGTGAAGGCCTAGGTGTGAAATGCACAGCCCGCCTCTGACACCAACAAATATTTCCACACAACTGATCTTTAAATAGCTTTAACACAAACCTAACCTTTAACTATCCAAATTTGTTAGCAATAACTCAAATTCCTGTCTGTGTCGCAACATCTCTTTATCTCTTTATCACTAGTTGACCTTCTGCTAGTCTGTTAACCTAAAAGATTATTCTTCAATGGCTTGAAGATGATCAGACTTCCCACCCAAAGCTTATGGAAAACCCGTCATACTACATTTATCGTCTGTACATCATCCCCAAGCTTCCTCTTAAAACTTTATAGAATTTTAGAAATAGAAATAGAAATCCTAAAAAAGTAGGAAATCTGTGTTTGGTAATCACTGTTTTTATTGAAATGACATTTTAAAATATTGATATAAAGAATGTCACTGCTTAAGAAATTGTGTATTGTAGCATATTTCGAGTGTTATAGAAATTTTGTTCCTCTGCTGATTTTGATAAGTAGCCATGAATAATTATGAATATAACAACGTATTAAATCACCTGTAATACAGGAAAAAATGGACATGAACACTGAAGTGTTTGTATAAAGATTTTTGTCACTTTACTGTTTGTATCATTTCTTCCGCTGCTGTTTCTTTCCTGTGCTCCTTCTCTTGCTCTCTCTCTCTCTCTCTCTCTCTCTCATACACACACACACACACACACAGATGAATACTGAAAGTGTTATTCATACTGAAAGTCCACACGCCTGCATGTAGGTGTGTGTGTTGGGTTTGATTGGTTAACCCACTGGAAATTCCTCTACACTACAGAAAAGTAGCACTGTGTAGACTTACATAAGAGAGAAACAGTGTGTGTGTGTGTGTGTACATATTCAAGTGTATTGGTGTTAGGTATTTCATGAAAAGAAGGTGTTTGTGTGTGTGTGTGTGTAAGTAAAAAGATTTGATGTTTCCTAAGCAGCAGAGGGACATGAGCATACAGGTGCAGGGACATATGGAAATTCAAAGCTCTTTTATCAGTATCTATTCCCTCCCACATCCCCTCTCAGCTGAGACACAAGAACATGCCAAGGCAAGAAAAAAAGAAAACCAATAATAATAAAACAAAAAAATCCAAACGCTTTCCCAATTATTTATATCTTATAATCCTATAGAGGCTGTAGTGTGTTTCTGCTTCACTTCACACACACACACACACACACACACACATGCATATGCACCACTAAAAATGTGGGTTCCCTGGTTTAAAACCACATGAGGCAGGGTGGTACTAGTGTATGAAATGATGCACACACAAGTGTAGATGTGTGTGTGAGCGTGCATGTGCACTTACTTTCTATCTTCGCTGCTTTGTAATTAGCTCAATTCCAACGCACACACACACACACACGCACACATACACTTGCCAGCAGGACCATTTGCCAGGTCTGCACTTGAAGTATATGAACATTTGTGTATTTAATGGATTACTCTATGCATATGAGATTCAAACTCACATTTCACAAACTCTTAAATAAACAGTTACTAAAACACTTATATATTCAGATTTTTTTTAATTGCAAAGAAAAAGGGAATCATTGAGTGTTTCTGTAAACTGCAGCAACAGAAGAAGATGACATCAAAAGAGAGTCAGTCTAAAACACAAGCTGCAGTTCATGGCTACTCCCTAGTGAAGGGTCCCTTCTGTAATCTCAATGGCACAGGCATTTCTAAGTGTTTTACAGTTGCAAAATTAGACACATGTTAACAAGAACTTAATTTCAATCAAATTATTAGCACTGCACTGATTCAAAGGATCAGTGTCCCTCTACTGACTATAAAGAAAATATTGGAACCAAGGACTATATATAGCATTTTGCAGCAACACTGGACATAATGCTCATCTTATGGCTGCTAAAGCCATGGTCCACAAAGAGGTTACAAAGCATATCTTAATATCTTATAATATTATCTTATCGGTATCTTATTGTTGAAAAGTATCAATCAGGAAAGGGGTACAGAAGAGTTTCCAAAACATTAGCGGTACATTATAATATCATGAAAGACATTTACAGGAAGTGGAGACACCACATTGACATTACTAAGAGGGATCCATCCATCTATTCTCTACACTTATCCTACTGAGTCTTAGGCAACCTTGGGCCTATCCCAGGAGACTCGGGGCACAAGGCAGGGTCCATCTCAGGATACAATCATATGCCAGTCAGTCTTTGGACTGGGGGAGGAAACTGGAGTACCCAAATAGAACCCCAGAGGCAGAGAGAGAACACCAAGAACAGAATGTCCCTTCAAAACAGATAAAAGTACAAGAATAAAATGGAGGCTGCACAGAAACCTACAACAATATTAAAGGAGCAGGAATATCTGGAAAATACTGGTCACTTCCTGTATGTGACTACAATGGGTTGGGAAGTGCAACATGATCCACTGGCAGCTGGGTGAGGACCTACATGTCCATGTAATTCCATGCTCAGCACCACTCCAGATTACCTCTGTGGATAGCCAACCTATCAGCCATGGCTACATCACTTACCAAACTGCACCAGTCAGTCTGCAACTGGACGTCTGCAACTTGGACTGGGTTTCATTTGGAGGAAATTATGCTTTTTGTCATCAACTTCCCTGTCAATCCTCTCATCCTGGGGTTCCCCTGGCTGCAGATCCATAATCCACAGGTATCCTGGGAGCACAGAGGGGTTAACGCACTTGTTTAAGCACTGGAATAATAACTGCTTGTGCAACATGAACTGTCTTCCCTGCCACACTACTTTTACTTTTACTAAGCCTGGAATCCCACAGTGTACAGGAATATAATGCCCTCAAGGAAGTATTTAAGAAGGAAGGCGCCACCAAGCTACATCCACATTGCCCATGGGACCGCACCATAGAACTTTTGCCCAATACTGCACCCCCATGGACCCACTGTTGGTACTGGAAACCCAGGCTGTGGAAGACTATATAGAAGAGGCCCTAGCTGCAGGCTTTATCCGCCCTTCTATGTCACAGGCAGCCACAGGGTTCTTCTTAGAGAAGAAAAAAGATGGCAGGCTGAGGCCGTGCATGGACTATCAAGGTCTCAATTATGGTCCGGTACCTGTACCAGATTCCCCTGATGCCCCCAGCTCTGGAACAACTCTGGGAGGTGCAGTTCTTCACTAAGCTTGATCTTCGAAGCACCTAGAACCTCATCCGGATTAGAGAGGGGGATGAATGGAATGCAGCCTTACACACCACTAGGGGGCATTATGAATACCTCGTATTGCCATACAGCTTGACCAATGCGCCCCACCTTCCATCAACGAAATAATCGTTTATATAGATGCCATACTGATCTATTCCTCAACCTATGAGGACCATGCCAAACAAGTTTGCACAATGCTCACCAGCCAGAGTACCACCAAGACACTATCACCTTCTTAGGCTATGTCATCAGCCGACAGGGGTGGAGAGTAGCAAGGTGCGAGCAGCTCGGTGGCTGCTCCCATCACATCATTGTTACGGGGCAAACTCTACCAGTGCACATACTTCTCCAGAAGACTAACACCATTGGAGAGTATGATGTACAGTGAGGGAAAAAATAATTTGATCCCCTGCTGATTTTGTACGTTTGCCCACTGACAAAGAAATGATCAGTCTGTAATATTAATGGTAGGTGTATTTGAACAGTGAGAGGCAGAAAAACAAAAAAAAAAATCCAGAAAAACGCATTTCAAAAACGTTATACATTGATTTGCATTTTAATGAGTGAAATAAGTATTTGATCCCCTATCAATCAGAAAGATTTCTGGCTCCCAGGTGTCTTTTATACAGATAATGAGCTGAGATTACAGTAGGAGCACTCTCTGGAAGTGCTCTTAATCTCAGCTCATTAACTGTATGAAAGACACCTGTCCACAGAAGGAAGCAATCAATCAGATTCCAAACTCTCCATCATGGCCAAGACCAAAGAGCTGTCCATGGATGTCAGGGACATGATTGTAGACCTACACAAGGCTGGAATGAGTTACAAGACCATCGCCAAGCAGCTTGGTGAGAAGGTGACAACAGCTGGTGCGATTATTCCCAAATGGAAGAAACACAAAAGGACTGTCAATCTTCCTCGGTCTGGGGCTCCATGCAAGATCTCACCTCATGGAGTTTCAATGATCAGGAGAACGGCGAGGAATCAGCCCAGAATTACACTGGAGGATTTTCTCAATGATCTCAAGGCAGTTGGGACCATAGTCACCAAGAAAACAATTGGTAACACACTATGCTGTGAAAGACTGAAATCCAGTAACGCCCACAAGGTCCCCCTGCTAAAGAAAGCACATGTACAGGCTCATCTGAAGTTTGCCAGTGAACATCTGAATGATGAGGAGAACAGGGTGAAAGTGTTGTGGTCAAATGAGACCAAAATCCAGCTCTTTGGCATCAACTCAACTCGCCGTGTTTGGAGGAGGAGGAATGCTGCCTATGACTCCAAGAAGACCATCCCCACCATCAAACATGGAGGTGGAAACATTATGCTTTGGGGGTGTTTTTCTGCTAAGGGGACAGGACAACCGCACCGCATCAAAGGGACGATGGACAGAGCCATGTACCGTCAAATCTTGAGTGAGAACCTCCTTCCTTCAGCCAGGGCATTGAAAATGGATTGTGGATGCAAAGAGGAGTGAGCCCAAATTCCTTGAGATGTGAGATGTGTGCAAACCTGGTGGCCAACTACAAGAAATGTCTGATGTCTGTGATTGCCAACAAGGGTTTGCCACCAAGTACTAAGTCATGTTTTGCAAAGGGGTCAAATACTTATTTCACTCAATAAAATGCAAATCAATGTATAACCTTTTTGAAATGTGTTTCTCTGGATTTTTTGGTTGTTATTCTGTCTCTCACTGTTCAGATAAACCTACCATTAAAATTACAGACTGATCATTTCTTTGTCAGTGGGCAAACGTACAAAATCAGCAGGGGATCAAATAATTGTTTCCCTCACTGTAGTTAAAAGAGAACTGTTGTCTTACAAAGAATCACTAGAAGAGTGGAGGTATTGACTAGAAGGGGCCTGAAACCCATTCCAAGTAGTTACGGACCACTGTATTCCAAAAATTTAGAATACATTAAGAATGCCAAAAGGTTTACTCCGCACCAAGTCAGATGGGCTATATTCTTCACCCATTTAAATTCAGGGTCATCTATCACCCTGGCACAAAGAGCAGCAAAGCTGAAGCCCTCTCTCAATGCCAAGACCCCATCAACAAAGACACAGTGCCTGAATCCATCCTGCCACCCTCGGTCATCATAGTCCCATTTGTTGGAAAATCATGGAGGCGATCCAGCATGCCCATGGGACAGAGAATGTCCTCCTGAATGGCCTCTAACTAAACAGTGCATACCAGCTCATATGTAAACCCAGGCCATCTAATGGGTATATGCCTCTCAGTGCTGCTTGCACCTAATGACCATGTTGGTACAAAACGCCTTCCGGTGGCCGTCACTGCTCACAAATGTCAGAAACTATGTGGAGGCCTGTACTGTCTTTGAGAACATGCTGGAACCCTTCCCTGTACCTCAACGCCCATGGTCACACATCACTGTGGATTTTATCACCAACCTCCCCAATTTACACGGCTATACAGCCATCATGGTTACAGTAGATTGCTTCTCCAAGGCTTGTAAACTTATACCCCTAAAGGGCCTCCCATTGGCCATGGAAACAGCACACCTCACACATGTGTTTCGAAACTATGGATTAGCTGAGGTTTCTGACAGAGGGACACAATTCACTTCAAGAGTTTGGCTTCAACTCTTCAAGATCATCCCCCAAGTAAACCCTGTCACCTACTGTCTCCAGCTGCCACCGCACTACAGGATTTCCCTGTCCTTCCATGTCTCCTCAAACTAGCATGCACCCCCACCCCCACTGACCACACCGACACTGACCCCCCCACCACTAGAAGTCAACAGAGCCCTGGCTTACATTGTACATGAAATCATGGACTATTGGAGACAGATGGGTCACATTCAATATCTCGTAGACTGGGAGCGGTATGGCCCAGAAAAGAGGTCCTGGGGCTCAGTTTCACCAACCTGATCACCCAGACTCAGGGGGAGACCATGTAATAGAAGAAGAACACTGGGAGGGGTTCCTAGGAGTAGGGTCCTTTAAGTATTGAGCTCATTCGTGTCACTTGCCTGAGTCGGCACAAAGTATTGTTAGTTTATACTACTTACCGAGCCGTTGTTCGCATACCATTTGCCTTGTCTGTGTATCCACCATTGCCTGTTTCTTTGACCACGTATTTCTTGGATTTGTATATTATTGGATTTGTTTGCATCATGGACTGCCTTTTCTGTGTTATGGATTACTGCCAGTTTTCTCGACTCAGTTTTTTGGATTACATTTGGATTTGCTCTGCCTTGTGTGTTATAAACTGCAAATGGATTTACCTCAGCCTGCTTCTGAGCAAGCATGCCTGAATCACTCCAAACCATGTAGCATAAGGAATTATGGTCTACTGAGATCAAGATAGAACTTCTTACAGTATTACGGCCATTATGGTAACATTTCCTGGAAAATAATTATCTCTAGGAGATATTCTCTAATTTCAATCAGCTTAGTGTTGTGATTTAAAGACGACTGCATTTCAGCATGGCATGACTTTAATGCACTGATAAAAATGAAATGCAATAGACGGAGCAAATACATTCCCATACAAATCCCTGCAATACCCTGCTGATTTTCTCTGAGATAAACAAATTCCCCATTAGGGATAAATAAGGTACTGTGAATCTATCGACTGTTTCTTTCTATCTATCTATCTATCTATCTATCTATCTATCTATCTATCTATCTATCTATCTATCTATCTATCTATCTATCTATCTATCTATCTATCTATCTATCTATCTATCTATCCGTGTAACCTCACTAATGAAAACAAACAAACAAATAAATAAATAAATTACACCAAATTTCAATAATGATTGAATATCTGAAAGAATTGCAACAAATGGTAAAGTCTTTTCAAAACACACACATATACACACACACACAGTGGATTCAATTCACACACTCAAGATGTGGCTACTGTAGGTCAAACATTCTGACGTCATATAAAAATGCCATTCCATGTAGAATCCAGTAGAAGCTATTCTAAGACATACATGAGGCACTTAAAACCTTTTTTATTATTACTTGTCAGGCAGCTGAATTGGCACTGATGGATTCATAGTTAACCAATACCACATCAAAACAAGACACCTGACTGAAATCCAACAATTTCTGGCTCAAAGACATCAACCAAACCTTTAGCAAAAGCAAAACACACAAAAACCCGTAAGGAAAGATTTCACACATGTAACCATAAAAATCAATGTTAAATGCTCTTTATCTCTCTCTCTCTCACACACACACACGTTTCTCTTTCAAGAAATAAGGCAGAGTTTGGACATTAAATCTGACAGACAGATAAACAGACAAACAGATACACACACATAGAGGGAATAGGGAATTTCTACTAACAACCTGTACGTGGGTAGGTGAGAATACAGTATTGTCAGTGTCTCTGTCCATTTCAGTGTGTGTGTGATTTTCCTTTCTGCAAGTTAATCACCATAACTTTTCCAGAGACAGCTGGCCAAACTGATGTCACATCTGTTAAGAATACATACGCACAACTCAAGAAAAGGTTTACTTTAATGAACCAGACTGGACCATGAATGAACACCAAAGAAGCCATGTTTAATGAACCCAGGGATGATACTAAATGCAGGAAAATATCCAAATAACAAGCGTAAACACAAACTGGTTAAAATGTGACCAGAAGGTTGGAAAGTTGGCTTGGCTAGAATACATTAATCACAAGACGAAACAATAACAAAAAAAGCAGATGGAAATGTGCTAAGTTTTGCAAACTGAGACACAGAGGGGGGCCAGTTTGTAACTACAGTTCCAAAAATGAGCCACAAAACCAAAACTGCAGGCCATCGTGATGGAGCTGGAGCAACGAGGTCACACTGCCAGAGTCAGAGCTGTAGCAACAGCACAAATTCTATTTGCCTTATATATTAACATGTATACTTACCTAAACAGTTACATAGACAAACTAGGTGATATATGAGGAAACTTCAAAACAATTCAAAAACTGTTCAAAACAGAAGTATTACTTATTATTTTTGACACCATGCTACCATAATACGTTAATTTCATGCAAGCAATCTGCAGTGAGACTGTGAAAAGGTTCCTTATCCACCGAAAAAACCCTGACCAATCAGAATGAACAGAGAACTGACCAGTATTGAAAAAGCAAACAAAAACAGCCAGAGCAAATACAGTTTACCAACAGAGGTACAATATGTGATTCAGTTCTTTTCCCAAAAAATAACCACATAAGCAAGCAGCCAAAACTCTCTCTCTCTCTCTCTCTCTCTTTCTTTCTATTCAGGGTTCATATAAGGAGACTCTGTCCTATGAACAGGAAATGGAGGTTGTTCCTGGCTTTCAATTCATTCTTAAGTTACATTTTCATTCATGTCTGCATGTAACTTTTACATACATATATATTTATGTGTGTGTGTGTGTGTGTGTGCATGTATGAATAGGAATAGGATTGAAAGTTTTTATAATAATTAATGCTAACTTATTTACTTCATTAATAAACTAAATTTTTCTTTGTAAAATTGAATATTTATGAGTAAAAAGTGACTAAACGGACAGAGACATCTCAGATGACAAATAAGGGTTTTTTGTTGTTGTTGTTGTTGGTTTGTGTGTGTGTGTTTGTGTGTGTGTGTGTGTGTTATTCATGATGGGGATTAGTGTCTTTAATGTGGCATAATCACATTTTCCTCTTGTCATTAGGAGTGCGACAGAGGTAATTTAGAGAAACACCCATAGCACAAGCTGTACTATGTACCATCATTTCTGCCTCACGGTTTATTAGTGAAAATCTCATTGGATAAATGACCTTTATTAGATAATGGTAGCAATGCATGCTTAAAAGACTCCCAGTCATTACAAGTGTATATCAGTAATTATTTGCTATTATTGTGCTATTATTTGAATAAGGAGATATCATCATTTCCAAATCTTGTACTTCATGTGCCGCAAACTGACATTCCCCAAAATCCTCAGCAAAAGGTGCCATGTGTGTTTGTTTATATCAGAATGAGAGGCAAAGATTGGGGTAATTTGGCATAGCTAATCTAGCTACCAACAGGTTTTTGGACAGTGGGAGGAAATTGGAGAACCCCAAGCAAACCCACACGGACACATAAGGAAACCAAACCTCAGACCTGAACCCAGGACCCTGGAGCTGCCAGCATCAATGATACCCATTGTGCCACTGTGCCACCCACTGGCTGCAAGTAACAGGTGAAATTACACATTTAAATGAGACATGAAAAGCGATTATATGTTCTATTTTCATTCCTATCTTAAAAATCTTTTATGTGTGTTTGGATTGTGTGAGCACTGAACACTGAGGCACTGGTTGAAATTAATGTTCATTTCAGCCATTTTCATAATAGCTTTAAACTGATTTTAATATGCCGCGTGTGTGTGTGTGTGTGTGAGAGAGAGAGAGAGAGAGAGAGAGAGAGAGAGAGAGAGTGTACTGTAGTTTACCCAAGAAGAACAGAGAAGCTATTGATAACTTTTACACACACACACAAGCTATACAAACACAAACATACACAAGTCAAAACCCACTGATACACACACACACACACACACACACACACTATACCAAAACATTATACACAAGTTGAGACCTACTGATGCACTTCAGACGCACACACACACACACACACACACACACTATACCAAAATACCAAAACATTATACACAACTTGAGACCTACTGATGCACTTCAGACGTGCACACACACACACACACAAGTTGAGACCTGTTCATGCACTTCAGACACACACACATACACACATATATACACACACACGCACACACACACACTATACTAAAACACTATACACAAGTTGAGGCCTACTGATGCACTTCACACACACATACACACATACACACACACACACACACACACACATACACACACACACAGAGAGCCCTGCCTAAAAGATGAAAGTGACATTAATAAGTGCAGTCCTTGTCCCTCCTCAAATACACACACACATGCAAGGATGAATGTGTCTTTTGGTTTGATCTTAGTGTGTAAGGGGGTTGGTTGCCTGTTCCTGACTGAAGCATTCATAAGAAACAGGATACACCCATTTCTGCACACACACACACACACACACACACACACACACACACAGTAAAGCAATCACGCATGCAGCTTTCTTGGATTTTCACTTTCTTCCATCATTTTCTCTGTAGTTCTACTGCTCTCTCTATCCATCTATCTGTCTGGATTACAGACTCAACTCAGAGGCAGCCAGAACTGAGTATATAAGGATGCAGTGTGTGTGTGTGTGTGTGTGTGTGTCTTGAGGGTTAGGGCGTGTCAAGCTGAAATTAAAGAGCACTAAAAGCAGCATTGACGTCTGCAGCCCTAAAACTAGCATATATCACAGAGCCTTTGAACACGCACAAGCACGCGTACACACACACACACACACACACACACACACTGCTACTGTATTACAGAGTGAACCAATTTTACTTTTTTTTAGAAAACAGACAGGGAGTTGCACAACATGCCTCCAAAGTAGAAAAAAATTATTAGTTTGCCCTTTAATATTTTCCACTCCAAGTCAAAAAGTGATTTTTCCCTCATATAGAAAACCTTTGGGCATCTGGTAGATCACATGTTCTAAAAAAAGTTTCTTCATATAAAATAATAAATACAGTCATTTTATTATTACATTTTAAAAATTTATAAAATCGCATTAGCTACTATGAAATAAAAGATATACACTGATCAGCCATAACATTATGAGCACTGACAGGTGAAGTGAATAACACTGATTATCTCCTCGTCATGGAAACAGTATTCCCTGATGGCTGTGGCTTCTTTCAGCAGGATAATGCGCTGTACCACAAAGCAAAAATGGTTCAGGAATGATTTGACGATCACAACAACGAGTTTGAGGTGTTGACTTGGCCTCCAAATTCCCCAGATCTCAATCCAATCCAGCATCTGTGGGATGTGCTGAACAAACAAGTCTGATCCATGGAGGCCCCACCTCACAACTTACAGGACTTAAAGGATCTGCTGCTAACATCTTGGTCCCAGATACCACAGCACACCTTCAGGGATCTAGTGGAGTCCATGCCTCGACAGGTCAGGGCTGTTTAGGCAGCAAAATGGGGGCCAACACAATATTAGACAGGTGGTCATAATGTTATGGCTGATCTGGTATGTATGTATATACACACATAAAAAGTCAATACAAAATTCAAGTGAAAAAGAAATGAAATGGAAAAAAAAAGAAAATACAATAACTGTATAATTCAGCAGTCAGTCTTTTTGAGTTTAGCAACCTAGTACATTGTGATTTAATTAATGTAAAGAAAAGAAAAGAAAGCAGCCCCCATAGCATGTGCTGCCTCCACCATGGGGCTTCTTTAGGTGATAAGTGGTCTTGTTTTTACCTTGGTTTTATTACATCGTAACAGATTTTGTCACATTATTTGGAAATGTTTAGACACACTTGGATGGTTCTTTTCTGTGAAAATCAACTTTCACTGAGTGACCTTACTCCGTAGCCCAGAGATATGAAGAGGTTGTGGTCACATGCAGGGAAGTGACCTGTAGCTCCTGCAAATCGGTAAATGTTGTTGTTAGTCTCTTGGCAGCCTCCCTGATAAGTTCTCCTTGTTTCTTTCTTCATATTTGGAGGGATGTCCTTGTCAAGAACCTTGAACAGAACATCCTGACAGTGATGACCTACATTAGATGGTCTAAAGTTTTGGAAATTCTTTTTGTACCCTCTCCTGAAACCTTTACACAATGACATGCTGGGCACGCTGTACACTTCAGCAGCTGGATAAAAACCAGGAAGAAGTCAAGAAAATCCTAAAGAAACAGCTGTTTACTTTAGAACATGAGTTTGAATGTGATTGGTTAATTCTGTGCATGGTCAGAGAATTATGGTCCTGCATGGTCCTGTTATGGTCCTGTCCTGCAAGTGTTGTGCACACTTGTTCAAGTTGTTGTTATAACTTTACTCATTTTTCATGAGATTTTTGCTTTGTATTTCACTTGAACCTTGTTGATTGCTAAATCAAATGAAAGCTGGGGAAATCATCTTCATATTCGATTCATATTTTCATCACAACAAAATGTCTACATAATTGTAGAAACAAACTCAGAAACATGACTTTAAAACTCTCTTGCTTTTGCCATTCAACCAGAATATAGAATTAAAATAATAAGTTTAGTAAAGGGAGCTTTCTCAGTAAAGAAAGTAAAGTAAAAGCATTCCTCACAAGTTCTTCTACAAAGAACACACATGAAAAGAGCAAAGAGAGAAACCCTTAGCTGTATTCTGTGTGTAATTATTCTGAGGTGGGACATAACAAAATGCCATCTGTCTTTTAAAGTATAAGTACTTATTCTAAGTGCTCGAGTTTTCTTTTCGCCTCATACTTTTGACTTTTAATTACAGTATTTCCAAAGAAGATATATGCAATCCTCACGCTGAATTTCAAGCACTACATAATTATATTTCTCAAGAATTATATACACACAATATAATTATAAGTTGGATTTTTTTTAGCATCAAATAGCTTTAGAAGAAGAAGTCTATTTTTTGAACAAATCTATTTTTTTTAGCAAATTTGTGTTTATCAGTTTGTATTTTGTCAGCAATCATGTTGATACTGTTTATAATCATGCAATCTAACATCAAGAATACTGCTAATGTTTCCCCAAATTCCTCAGTTGATTAGTGAAAGAGGCACAAATTTATCACCACTAACAAAAATCAGTGTGTGATTTCAGCCAAATGTCTTAAGATATCGAATCTTTCTTGTGTTTTACTTTCTGAGTTTAAATGCATTTAATAGTTTATATGCTTCTATTTTAACTTTTCATTTTAAACAACATTGTCGACGTTTATGATGCACAAACCAACAATCCAATGTCTGCTATATCTCCAGTGTCTCTCTCCTCTGTCCAAGAAGAACCCTGTTATTGAAGGGACTTGGATGTATCACATCTGCGTCCTGGGATAACCTTTAACGTGTCATTTTTTAACATTGCGTACTATATGAAGTTCTGTAAAGTTCATATATTTTCGCTGCCAATTTATTAGGAACACTGTTACACCTGCTCATCCATGCATATCCAATCAGACAAACATGTGGCAGCAGAACAATGCATGCAGCTATGCAGCTGAAGGTCAAGAGCTTCCATTCACATAAAACATCAGAATGTGGAAAACATATAATCTCATTGACTTTGATCGTGGCATGCTGGTTATTGGTGCCAGAAGTGTTGGTTTGAGTGTTTCCAATCTTCTTCGTCTGCTTTTGGTGAGCCTGCCCACTGTAGCCTCAAATTCCTGTTCTTGACTGACGTGTGGAAGCCAAGGTCTGGCCATTCCACTCTGACCCGAAGAACTGCCACTCGCTGGATCGTTTTGGGTTTTTTGTGACATTCTGTATATTTTTTGTGACATTCTGTTTTCTGTGTAAAGTTCCTGGCACCATTAACCAAGTCATGGTCATTGTTACAGAGTTCACATTTTCTCCATCCGGATGTTTGATGTGAACTTTAACTGAAGTTCTTTACTTAAATCTGCTTAATTTTATGGAGCATCTGTGCCATATATTTTTGTACTATTGCCAAATGATTGGCTGAATTGGATAATTGCGTAAACAAACAGGTCTATAGGATACTCAGCATATTTGCATAGTACTGTAAACCAAGTACATTTTTAGAACTTTTTAGAGCTTTAATGTCAGGGTAAAGGCAAGATATTTAATCTGACAGATGCATGACACAATGACGTGCAAAAGTGTATGTAATAATAGTTTTTTTAATTAAATTTGAGTTATTAGCTGTTGATGAGATTTATTATTTCTTTTAAAACTGTTATCTGTTAAACTGTTAACTACACAAATATTTTTTTTTTATTAGTTGCTCTCTATACCTGTTCAGGCCATTTATCTGTTTCGATGTACTACAGGACAGGTCATTTACTAACAGAAAGACACATCAATGTGCCACCAGGGGGTGTTGCTGCTGCGCTCGCCCAAGCGCACGAGCGTGCCTCGCACACACACAAACACACACACACACACACAGCGTATTATGTCAAGGTAAGCCAAGGCTTTTTTTATTATCAGTATTCTACATAAGTTGCATTATAGTGAAATGTTGTTTCACAGCCATGATGCAAAACAGAACAATACAGCAGCATGGTGCACATGACTACATATATTACAAATACCCAAGTATAAGTAGATTGCTGTGACTTTTGGATGATAGCTTACATCTATGGCATTTGGCAGATGCCCTTATTCTCCTGTACAGGTAGTTAAACCCATCAGTGGTTAAACTCCAGGCCAGAAGAGAGGGACTAGAGCCTCACTTCCACCTTCTGGGAAAACTGAGAGAACTATCAGTAACTGTGTTCTATGGAGAATTTGTAGTGGGTTAAGCTGCATGAGTGTGTATTTTTATCCCTGAAATGACATCAAGATTTTCTGACCTGTAGTGGAACAAGCCTGCAGTGGACCAGATCTGCAAAATATAATAGAACTGACGCAAATTGGATGTTTTACTACATAGTACTTTCTTAGCTGTCCTTACTCTAATACTAAGTCACACCCTTTGTTTTATTGTTTGTGCCTGTTGAGCTTGGTCATCATTAACATGAACATCCACTTCTGTGACCAACACGTCTATAAAATTATATAAAATTCTCATGTATTTAGTGTAAATAAAAAGAAACATAGAACAAAATTATTTCATTCAAATAAATACCTTAATGTAATGCAATTATGTTTGTCCTCTACTTATTCCCGTTTAGTGGGTTGAGGATTGTCCACAAGAGGGAGACATGAGAACCACAGACTTGTTGGGCAAGTGACCTTCGATAAATGACCTTTGTATTCAGTGACAGGACTGAAATAGATAGATATAAATTCATGCTAAAACATGCACTGTATTGTTGCCTACATACATGTTATCAAATGTGCTTTTAAGGTATACTGGAATGATCCATGGGTAAACATTTGACTAAACATCTAATAAATCCAAACCTCCCTGTTAATGTATGTTTAATATAAAACAAACAAAGGTTTAATTAATCATAGCTTGTCAATCCATGATTCTGGCACAGAAGCAGAACTGATGTGTTTTCATTTCTAAACCTGTTACCCTGTCGGTTTTGTACATTATTGGATGATGTTGTCTGTTTGCAGATTGGCTTTATGTGGATTTAGTAGCTATATAATGTCTAAGCTAACCATTCAAATGCGCTTATGTCTTATATGTCCACCTGGATGAATAAATGACAATTACAATTCTGAAATTGGAAAAAATTCTTCCAGTGTAGCCACAGATTCTTGTTCTTGGATGACTGGTGAAACACAATGTGGTCCATCCATCACAAGGTTCATTATGTTGTGCATTCTGGGATGCTTTTCTGCTCTTTTTTTTGCTCTGAGTGATTCTTTTTATTACTGTAGTCTTCCTGTCAGCACAAACCAGTCTGGTCCAAAGTCTGGTCCTTCTCTTCTGTTTGTTTGTTTGTATTACATTCACATTATTTACTGTCCAGTGTCACCCAAATGAGGATGAGCTTCCCTTTTGAGCCTGGTTCCTCTCAAACTTTCTTCCTCATATCATCTCAGGGAGTTTTTCCTTGCCACAGTCACCTCAGGCTTGTCTCATTAGGGAACTGAGATAAAATAGTATCTTCAAACGTATATTTTTTTCCTCTATGTTTCTATACTTTGGGTATTTGCTTTGAGACAATGCCCATTGTTAAAAGCGCTATACAAATGAACTGAATTGAAAAAAATGTTTGTTTGTTTCCAACATTCAGTATAAATTCTAGATAGGGTTATACAAGAAAATCCCAGGTCAGCAGTTTCTAAAATACTCAAAGCAGGCTAGCAAAAACAGGGTCAGTATCACCGAGATCACACATCACCCAGTTCTTGTGTGATATGACCATTAACTTGACCTGTAAACATGTGAGACACAATGAGATGTATCACTCACATTCTCAATATGCACTAAACTTCTGTGTGCTTTTAATGCAACCTAATAAGAAGAACCAAATGATTTGTTAGTAGAAAATTTTGTCGAAATATAATACTCATTGTTCACTGTCATTGTCTTTCATTCAAGTCTTTAACTCTGCCAATCAAGTGCTACAGGGATCTCGTACGGCGCATGCGCATTGGCCTCTCTGTTAGCGCTCTAAGAGGGGTGGAGCTAAACTCATAGCGCGCTGACGCAGTTCAAACACTTTGAGCATCATGGCGGCTGCCATTGGAAGTTTGCTAGCAGAAATAGCCGAAGTGGACGGTCCAGTCGAGGGACTCAGAAGCCTTAGGACGGCAGTTTTGGCGACTCCTGTTAGCTCTTTGAGGGAAACCTTTTCCGTTGCGCAGCTGGGAATCATTTTCTCGCTGCTGAACACAAACGACAAGTATGTTTTCAGATAGCTGAGTCAGCGTGCATCTCCCAGTGGCTCACTATTTGACAAGAGCTGTACAGTATAGGAGCTTTAAAGTCATTAGTTATATAGGAAAGACTTCAGTACTAAGTCTATCAAAACATAACTGGACCTATTGGACCGGTAATAAACTTTTGATGATGTAGCAACCATTATTGTATTCCTTACTGATCATAGTGTGCTAATGTGGGTGTGACAGGTGTTGTGTTGTGTTGTGTTGTGTTGTGTTGAATGCAATGAACTGTGTGGATTGTAGAAGCCATTATGTCAGCAGATCTAGTGCACTGATTATTGTAGTAGGAAGCTGAATCAAAAATTGTCTGTTAAGCATGTAGTGCACTATGTAGTTTATAGAGGCAGTCTCATGTCCTACGAAGGGCACTACAATTCATCTTACAGCTAATATCAGAGCTTCAGGGAATTAATTAACTGATGTTTACTGCTTTCAGCACTCAACGTGTTTAAACATGACAGCTGTGTGTTGTGTGTTTATAGGGAGCAGATAGAAATATGTGTGGAGATCCTGGGACGAGTCTTGGAGGTATTCGACCCTGCCCACCTGGCTCGCAACTGCAAAGCCGAGCTTCAGAGCGGACTCAACCATCCGGATAATTCCGTCACAGTGCTCGCTCTCACTCAGGTCAGAGGTGTGTTCCACCCTGCGTTCACATTATCTGTTCTGGAAAATGTTTTCATGAACTGGTTGATTTTGTGTTTGTAGATGGGGCGCGTGTTCGGAAATGCCGACGGGATTGCAGAGGTGATGAATGATCCTGAGATTCTACAAGACGTGATCCAGTGCATTGGGGCGGAAAGTATAGGTGTCTCTAAAGAGGTGTGGTGATAATTTTTGTGTTGGTGGTGATGTAGACTTACATTATCCAGTTTTGTTTCTGAAGGGAAAGGTATTTTAGTTTTTTGCAATTTCAAATATGCTCATTTTTGAGCATATGATATTCAAATATACCAAATGAGAAAATATTCAAACTTATGAATCACAACAGACTACCCTGGAATTGGAAACAGGAAACAACAAATAAGAGTAAGGGTAGTGTGTTTGAAAACGAACCGTACTAAAATATAATGCACACACAATAAATGATGGGAAATTATTTAACATATGTTAGTATTTTCAGATACAGCTTTCCTTAGCACACACCATTTTGCCTAAAGTGCACATAATACCTTTAATTAGTTAAACAAATACTAAGATTTAATATAAGAACTCTGATATCCAGTTATTTAAATTAACACCTACATTTGAACAGAATTCAGCTCCAGTTCTGTTTCTGTACAGTAGTCTTCTAGTAATATTTAGTTCCATGTCTGTTCCTTGAGTTCTATCAGTTTTGGTTTAGTTTAAGTTAACCTAGTCAAGTCCATTAGAATACTGATCCTCCTCAGATGTGTGGATATGGAGCTGGTGGTAAAATAACCTCAGTGCTATAACATATCTTGGTTGAATAACTAGGTTTTTTTCTTTTGTATTTTTATGTTTATTTTAGGCGATATCTGCCCTCAGCAAGCTATGCAACACAAAGGCAGGGCTTGACACTCTGTTCCGCTCCGATTTGTTAAACAAGCTCAAAGATGTCATGGCAATCAGTGACATCATCAGATACAGAGTGTATGAGGTGAGGCATGCATCAGTTGTTTGTTTCGCTGACACTGGTTTGTGTGTGTGTCAGTGTCTGTCTGTCTGCGTGTGTATCTGTGTGTATTGTGACCAGGATATCCCTCTGTGTACTTGTGCACTCACATGGGTATGTACGTATCACACGTTATGTGTACATACACCAATCAGGCATAACATTATGAACAGTGAGAGGTGACGTGAATAACACTGATGATCTCCTCATCATGGCACCTGTTAGTGGGTGGGATATATTAGGCAGCAAGTGAACATTTTGTCCTCAAAGTTGATGTGTTAGAAGCAGGAAAAATGGGCAAGAGTAAGGATTTGAGCGAGTTTGACAAGGGCCAAATTGTGATGGCTAGACGACTGGATCAGAGCATCTCCAAAACTGCAGCTCTTGTGGGGTGTTCCCGGTCTGCAGTGGTCACTATCTATCAAAAGTGGTCCAAGGAAGGAACAGTGGTGAACCGGTGACAGGGTCATGGGCGGCCAAGGCTCATTGATGCACGTGGGGAGCGAAGGCTGACCCGTGTGATCCGATCCAACAGATGAGCTACTGTTGCTCAAACTGCTGAAGAAGTTAATGCTGGTTCTGATAGAAAGGTGTCAGAATACACAGTACATGATGGGTCAGTGCTGTCTTAGCAGCAATGGGGGACCAACACAATATTAGGCAGGTGGTCATAATGTTATGCCTGATCAGTGTATATACAATATATTAATTGTGTGTGTGTGTGTCTGTGTCTCTATGCATGCAGCTGGTGGTAGAGATCTCTTCCGTGTCCCCTGTCTCACTGGGTTACTGCACCAGCAACAACTTTGTCACTAAACTTCTTGAGGAACTGACTGGAGATGATGTTCTAATCAGGTAAAATGCACACTTCAGTTGTTACACTGTGTGTGAATTAGTCAAGCCAAGTAGGGTTTAAATTTCTATCAAACATCTAGCACCATTAAACCAGAAAATGTGGGAATAATCAATACTTTAGAAAGTGAAAAAGAGTGTAAACAAAAATCTTAAATTTTCTCTGTTTTACATGTGTGAAATATTCTCTGTTCAGAAGCAATAAATGTGAAAAAAAGATAAATGTGGATTAAGTACCATGATGGAAAACAAATGATTTGCTAGATACGATCGCTGGATAGAACGATTAGGATCTTAAGCATAAACCTTTACAAGACTAGATCTAGTTTGTTTTTAATTATCATCACTCTGAATCTAAATGTTTGGTACAGGATTACTACTTTACCACATTTGATTTTTATAGCCTTTGTTATTTGATCATTCAGAGTATGTTTTTATGAATAATTTTAGCGTGTACTACAATTACATTTAGAGCGACAGCTATAGAGATGGTCACCAGTCTGGCTCGGAGCCAACATGGCCGTCAGTACCTGGCACAGCAGGGAATCATGGATAAAATATCTAACATGATTGTGGCCGCGGACTCCGATCCCTTCTCCAGTTTCTACCTGCCAGGTTTGTGTGTATGAGTTCATGCTTATTTACATGAATTTAGAACACAATAAAGTATATTTCCTTCAGCTGGGTTAACTGTATTTGTGTGTGTTTGTGTGCAGGCTTGGTGAAGTTCTTCGGGAATCTGGCCATCATGGATAGTCCCCAGCAGGTGTGTGAGAATTACCCAGCATTCCTCAACATGGTGTTTGCCATGGCAATGTCCCCAGACCCTTCACAGATCCCTGTTGCCCTGGATACACTGGGAGTGCTAGGAGGCACTGTTGAGGGCAAACAAGTCCTGCATAAAACAGGTGTGTGTGGTGTGTGACTATACAGCTAAAAGTGCATTTTCTGGTGAAAGTCGTATCTTCTTTGTTGTATAGTTTGTGCATTTGTCTGTGAACACTCTTTGTTTCCTAGGTGAACAGTTTAACAAAGTGCTAAAGCAAATGAGTCGGCTAGCCAAAGATGGAGCCACTGATCTCAGAGTGAGGAGTCTGGAGGCCATCGCTCAGCTACTCGCACTACCAGTATGTATGCGTGTGTCTGTGTGAGCATGTCTTTGCAGATCTATAAATCACAATACATAATGTAAAGGAAAAAATGTGACAAAAATCCATAATTGCTGCTCTCCAGTTGAGAAGGATGGTCTTGATCCTCTCCACTGTTGATCAGTACAAATTTAGGCAATCTTGTGCACGTAACCTCATAAGTAAAGTAAAAGGAGCTGCGTGTACTCCTTTCTGGATGATCTCTGACATAATGGCAAGAAAGGACCAGATGTAGAATGTGTGTATGTGTGTCCTGCAGGTGGAGCAGCAGACAGATGACCTGTTGTTGCTAACAGAGTCATGGTTCTGCGCTCTGAGCTCGGAGCCGTTGGAAATGATCAGGAACATCAGCACCCAGCCATTCCCTGAGTTACACTGCAGTGCAGTACACATATTCACTGTAAGTTTGTGTGTCTGTTATTTAAAGCATTTAAAACAAGGTTACAATAAACCATGATGCAAAACAGCTAAAATAGCTATTATTAGCTTGAAATACACAAGGAATAAAATCTTGGGCATATGCTCTAAAAGGAAGATAATGTGTGGTTGGGTGATGAGGCCTGCTGTGTAGCTACTGTTAACACATAAAAGCTGATTATTCTTCAAGGTCCCAAAGTGTTTTATTACTCTTCTACCACAGATATCTGCTAATGTTAAAAATGTTTTAATAATTATAGAACAGCACATAATTCTACACAGATCAGACATAACATTCTGAGCACTGAGAGGTGAAGTAAACAACACTGATGATCTCCTCATCATGGCACCTGTTAGTGGGTGGGATATATTAGGCAGCAAGTGAACATTTTGTCCACAGTGATTCATTTAAAAGACATTTGTGAGATGCCTCATTCACCAGAGTGTTGTTGAATTGTGCCAAAAGTAAGCAATTTGGAATGTGCCTTAGAACTTGGGTTGTCCAAATGTCCAGCTATTGCAATTTGAACTGATTGGATATACCAGTGGGCCCACAATTTACACTGCGTTGTCAGAACAAAAATCAAGTCCAAAAAACTCTGTGGATATCTGCCATAAAATTGTGGCAATTTCTGCTTCCAGTGCACCACTTATATTGAAATGGAAGAAGCTTGAACCTTGAGTCTTCCTGTAGTTGGTTGTCTGGGCAAATTGAACATCCAGGAAAGTAGGGCCTTGGTCAGGCCTTGCTGTCACTCTAAAAGAGCTCTCGATGTTCTGTTCAGAGATGGGAGACAGACGGACAACACTTCATAAATCAGTCCTTCATGGCATCAGAATGGAAGCCACTGTCAAGTATTGCATAAAGGACCTTGGTGACATGTTGAAAAGATTCTCTAAATAGTATGATAAAACTATGGTACTGTACAATCATCCATCCATTTTCTGTAACGCTTGCTTAACAGGGTCATGGGGAAGCTGGAGTCTATTCCCAGGGAATTGGTGCACAAAGCAGGGGATGTCCTGGTGGGGGTGCAAACCCATTACAGAGTTCACAAACGCATACAGATTCTTTAAATTTGGTCCAAGTTGTGTGATTTATTTCTCAACATTTAAAAAAAATGCACCATATTCTTCTAAAAATAGTAGCACCGCACTACGTGTGTACGGCATTTGCTATCGACAGGAAAACCGCTAGTAAAAGAAACGTTGGTTCGAGACAGTGCTGTGTAAAACTGTAAATATTTAATGGTTTTATTACATGCCAAACAGCTGACCAACTTAATATACCAAAAATCTTTTCTTGTATTTCTGAACCACAGGCGATTGCATGCCAGGCCTGGGGCCAGAGATTGATGATGTCATCACCTGGATTTGCTGAATGGGTGGTGGAGCGCTCCGTTAGTAAGGGGAAGGAGGCAAAAGACTGTAAATTCGAGCTGGTCAAGGCGCTGTTGAGTTCATCTAGCACACAAGAAATCTTCGGCACTCAAAATTATTTGAAGCTGAAAACATACCTAAAGGAGGGGCCCTACTTCGTCAGCGCCGTGGCCTCCGTCACCACTGAGGGAGCAGATTGATTAAAAAAATAAATAAAAAAGTATTAATATTCATTCAGGATGTTCATTTACAGAAGCGGATTCCTTCCCCCTTGGTATAAAGATTGTCTGAATCAATCATGGTAACATTCATGCTCTTTTTAACTTGGTGGAACGTTTCCTTTTGGGACCCAAGCTCACAGTACTCAATATCTTTGTCTTTCTATTTCTTTCTGTCATCAACTTTACACTAGTAAAGGTTTGTGGTGCACATCTCTGGCAACCGCAATACTGCCATTTAACTTACTAAGTTGGATCCAGGAAATTTTTATACTATAGACCAGTTCTACAGTAAAGAATTTTTCTCAGTTGTGTTCTCTCACCAGCTTTTACACACAATACACAAACAAATGCACTTATAACCACAGTTAAATATATTTCTTTGGTTTATTATGATATTCAGGGCTGGATAAATCACAAATCCTTTAGCTAGCCCACTGGACAATTAAAGCGGTGGTTAGCAATGTTGCCTCACAGCAAGAAGGTCCTGGGTTTGTACCCCGGGTTCAAACAGGCAGGGGCCTTTCTGTGTGGAGTTCGCTTGTTCTCCCCGTGCCTGCATGGGTTTACTCCGGGTACTCCGGTTTCCTCCCACAGTCCAAAAACATGTACATTAGGTTGATTGGTAATTCAAAATTTCCCATAGGAGTGAGTGTGTGTGTGGTTGTCTGTCTATATGTGGCCCTGTGATGGACTGGCGACCTGTCAAAGGGTGTACCCCTGCCTTTCGCCCAATGTGTGCTGGGACAGGCTCCAGCAGGTCCCCGTGACCCTAATTAAGAATAAAGCGGGTATAAACAATGGATGGATGGAAATGTTGGTGATTGCTATCCTGCAGAGTGGAACTGTAATTTATATGAACTAAATATATATACATACATAAATAGCCCAGACATGTATCTTCCCCCAGGTTACTCACTCCTAAGGTGTAGAATTTTTTAGATGCACTATAAAACAGTTTGGCTTGTACAGGTTTTATAGAATTTTGGAAAAAACTGGACATGTCATGACAACAAAAGACGAAACCTGGAGTAACATCAGTTTCTGGTCACTTGCAAGTGTGAACTCACGTGTTACTGACAAATGAGACACAACTAACGCTAACACCTTCTTACCAGTGGTGTGAATTTACCAAAATGATTGGGTGAGGTGTTTAAAAAAAACCTTGATGTTTGTTTTATCTGTTGCACTTAAATTGAATGTGTTCCTTTTTGTACGATTGTTGATCTTTCTTTGTTTTCCATTGCGGTGTTTCTATTTCCTGCTCATAATAAATGATGAAATGATAGTTTTGTTCATTTTGCATTCACTCAAAAGTCTCTTTCTTGATCAACAGTATAGATAGATAGTGATTCAGGATTCAGGATCATTTCTAGATGATGATTGTCATAAGCAGGCCCAATGTGTCTCATGTGTTTCTCCTACTGAGAACAGTGATAATGTTCGACAGGATGTCCCAAAAGTCTGTATACAAAGGGAAATTAACACTTTTTAGCAAACTGTTTAGATTTTTAAAGGCTATCTGAATAGAAATCATATAGGCTAAGTTTGAATCACTATGGAAGACCTTTTGCTAACAATTGCTCATTTTTCCCTGTGTATGAACACAAAATCCAGGTGTATAGAACACTATGTTAAGTCAGTAATGTACATCAGCTATAGTAGTTAGTTTATTTATAGAGTGCTTAAACTATAGTATTTCTGTAATCAAACTTTAAAACCTAGATTTAATTAAAAATCATTTGAATTTATTTTTTATTTAATCATATTAATGTATAGTGTAAAGATGTATGCATAATACTTTACAGTAAAGAAGCAGTTTGCTTAACAAATTGCTCCAATTAATACAAATTACAAAGAAGCTATACACCGATCAGCCATTACATTATGACCACCTGCCTAATATTGTGTTGGTCCCCATTTTGCTGCCAAAACAGCCCTGACCTGTCAAGGCATGGACTCCACTAGATCCCTGAGGTTGTGCTGTGGTATCTGGCACCAAGATGTTAGCTGCAGATCCTTTAAGTCCTGTAAGTTGCAATGTTTGGCCTCCGTGGATCGGACTTGTTCGTTCAGCACATCCCACAGATGGCAGAACCCAAGGTTTCCCAGCAGAACATTGTCCAAAGCATGACACCGCCTCTGGCAGCTTGACTTCTTCCCATAGTGCATCCTGGTGCCATGTGTTCCCCTGGGTAAGCGACACACATGCACCCAGCCATCCACGTGATGTAAAAGAAAACATGATTCATCAGACCAGGACACCTTCTTCCATTGCTCTGTGGTCCAGTTCTGATGCTCACATGCCCATTGTTGGCACTTTTGTCTGTGATTCTCACACCTTTCTGTCAGAACCAGCATTAATTTCTTCAGCAGTTTGAGCAACAGTAACTTGTCTGTTGGATCGGATCACACGGGCCAGTCTTCACTCCCCACGTGCATCAATGAACCTTGGCCGCCCATGACCCTGTCACTGGTTCACCACTGTTCCTTCCTTAGACCACTTTTGATAGATACTGACCACTGCAGACCGGGAACAACCCACAAGAGCTGCAGTTTTGGAGATGCTCTGATCCAGTCGTCTAGCCATCACAATTTGGCCCTTGTCAAACTCGCTCAAATCCTTACGCTTGCCCATTTATCCTGCTTCTAACACATCAACTTTGAGGACAAAATGTTCACTTGCTGCCTAATATATCCCACCCACTAACAGGTGCCATGATGAGGAGATCATCAGTGTTATTCACTTCACCTCTCAATGCTCATAATGTTATGCCTGATCGGTGTAGTTCTATATTGTTCAGTATTCTCGAGTTGATAATTAAGCATATCTACAAAATAACAGAGTGCACCATTAATATAATATAGAGACATGTTCCTTCAATAAATGATACAGTTCAATATATACACACATACATACAGTGACTTGCATAAATAAACCCGCATCCACTCCCCCCACTCATTCTGAAGGAGTTCCAATTTACTGTGAATGTATGTATTGAGCTCAAATAAATAATAATAATAATAATAATAATAATAATAATTATTATTATTATTTCAACACCAATATATTGTGTTAGACAGATAACCACAGCTTCATCAGTGTCCATATATTTTTAGTATATAAATTTGAAATAATGTTTCTAGGCATGTCTAGTGTGTGTGTGTGTGTTTGCTTTCATTATAACAGTAGATGTATTAGAATAATAAAGATAAACGTGAGGATTGTTGACATGGGGTCAGTGGCTGAAGCGGCGAATCCATGAAGCTCATGTCCACACAGCGTATGCTCCAGCAACACATGAGTCTCTGGACTGATGTCTGCAAGAGCAAACACACACACACACCATAGTGAGAACCAAAATGAAAGTAATGTTCTGTTTTTGAAATATTTTATACATTTGACTTAATGATCTAGTCACTACAGTAACATTTAAAAGGTTATTTAACAGAAAAAAATAAAAGTACAACAGCTTGAATGTTCAGGACTGCTAATGGATTTGGACAGAGTGGGGTTTATCGATTAGATCCCTCGAGGCTGTTTGTGGGTATTGGAAAAGCTGTGTGCTTTTGTATTGATGTGTGTGTGTGTGTGTGTGTGTCAGTTTTTCTGGTTCACCCATGCCAGCATAGCAGCTGTTACAAATACGCAGTGACAGAATGTCACAATAAACTGTAGACACTAAACAATCAAATATCTGATTCTTCAGGTTAGCGGTTCGTTTAACACAGGTTTCTAACAGACTGAACATTTTATTGCCATTCTATTTATAGTGTATATGTAACAGACATGAATATAAATTTCCCTTGATTGCATAACCATTAAAGAGCACTTCAACAAACAACAGCAGATCTCGCAAAACACAGAAGGATGTAAGGACATGCATCTTATCAGGCTCATTAACACCCCCAAACCCCTACCCACACCTACATTTTTCTTGTACATCCACTATATTGCCAAATGTTTTGGGACAACCCTCCGAATCATTGAATCCTGGTGTTGTTTTTCAGTCAGAACAGGAAGGAGTCATCCCCAAACTGTTCCCACAAAGTTGGGAGCATGAAGTGTTTTGGTATACTGAAGCATTAAGAGTTCCTTTCACTGGAACTAAGGGGCCAAGTCCAACCCCTGAATTCAATGATTTGGAGTTGAATTTATAGAGTTTACACAAAGCATGTGTTTAAATCATTGCCATTTATTTGCCAGACTCCCTTATAAAGGGCAACTTACATTTTTTTTTAACTCATTTTATACAAATTAGCAATTAAGGGTTAAGAGCCTTGCTCAAGGGCAGACACTTGGTGGACCTGGGGTTTGAACTTACAACCTTATAATCAGCAGGCCAGCGCCTTAACCACTAAGCCTCCACATCCCCACAAAGTCAAGCTTCAATTTCAATTCCTTTGGCAGGGAACCAACCCAGGCACTGGAGACTGCACAGATCAGTGTACTCTCAGTGCCAGTCACAAGCCCATATAAAAATGAGAGGGTTGCCTCAGGAAGGGCATCCTATGTAAAAACCTGTACCAAATCAAACATGTGGATCAATGATGCACTGTGCAAGCACCTAACTGGAGCAGCCAGGAAAGAAAAAACATTCAGAAAGTAAACTACTTGTTTGACAAACTACTGGGTCATTTTGGAGGCATCTATCTTAAAAATAAGTAAATAAAATAAATCAAGAATGCATCAGTATATAAACTCAAGGTATTGGGGCAAGAGCAGGGTGACATGAACACAACATGACTGCACACCAGTGCACAAAGCAAGGTCCATAAAGACATGGATGAGTGAGTTTGGTGTGGAGGAACTTCACAGAGTCCTGACCTCAACCTGATAGAACACCTTTGGGATGAATTAGATCGGAGACTGTGAGCCAGACCTTCTCGTCCAACATCAGTGCCTGACCTCACAAATGCGCTTCTAGAGGAATGGGCAAAAATTCCCATAAACACACTCCTAAACCTTCTGGAAAGCCTTCCCAGAAGAATAGAAGCTGTTATAGCTGTAATGGGCAGACCAGCTCCATATTATATTCATGTGCATGTAAAGGCAGACGTCCCAGTTTTGGCCTGGCTCACAGTCTACGCTCTAATTCATCCCAAAGGTGTTCCATCAGGTTGAGGTCAGGACTCAATGAAGGCTAGTCACGTTCCTCCACACCAAACTCGCTCATCCATGACTTTATAGACCTTACTTTGTGTACTGGTGTGCAGTCATGCTGGAACAGGAAGGGATCATCCCCAAACTGGTCCCACAAAGTTGGGAGCATGAAATTGTCTAAATGTCTTGGAATGCTGAAGCATTAAGAGTTCCTTTCACTGGAACTAAGGGACCAAGCCCAACCCCTGAAAACCTGAATTCAGTGATTTGGAGGGGTGTCCCAAAACTTTTGGGAACATAGTGTATAGTAAGAACTGAATATCCAGTTTTGTTGGTGTGGCAGAAACACACTTACTGTGTTGTGACCATTCTTGCCAACGATGCCGCAAATCAAGCTCATGTTCATGGCTGTGACCTAAAAGACAAGAACTGAAGCATCATCATCTTTTCACTTTATAAACCTTGAATCTGGCCTCAAGAGAATCCAAATTCAAATCCAATACTAAAATCACCCTAATAATAGTGAACATGCTTACACAAATATAGTTTTTAAAATAAATAAATAAATAAATAAATAAAAATAATAATAATAATAATAATAATAATAATAATAATAATAATAATAATAATAATAATAATAATAATAAATAATTGGAATAATGTAATGTTAAACTGATATACACACCATCCACTTTATTAGGAACACCTGAACATGCAGGTATCTAATCAGCCAATTAGCACAATGCATAAAATCATGCTACCGGAGCTTTAGTTAATATTCACAAAGAAACATCAGAAGATACACATTTTGGGTGAGTCTGTGCCTCAGATACTAATTCTTAGCTTAAAGGAGTGGTCTTCTTCTGCTCTTGTAGACCATCCACTTCATGGTTTGATGTTTTTCTGCTCATCATGGTTATAAAGAGTAATTATTGGAGTTGCTTCCTGGCAGCTTGAACCTTCAATCTGGCCATTTTCCTCTGACCTCTCATCAACAAGATGGTTCCACCTGCAGAACTGTTGCTCACGCAGTGTTTTTTTTATGCCATTTTGAATAGCAGGGAGATTTCTGAAATACTCAAACCAGCCAATCTGGTAACAACAACCATGCCATGGTTAAAGTCATTAACATCACACTTTTTCCCCCACTTTGATGTACATTGTGAACATGCTGATGTTTGTAACTGAATCTCTTGACTAAGCATTGTGCTGCTGCCACATGATTGGATAACTGATACAAATTCCCCAAAAACCATAAAAATTGAAATAATATGAAGCATTCATTATATGCTATTTAACCCTCTAAGAACTGAGATACAAAGAGATGGATAGATACCAGAGCTGTGATGAAGCAGAAGCTGCCTCAGTTCTCTCAGTGTGGCTGTGAGGTTCTCCAGCTGGTCATGTAGATGGATGTTCTCCTCTATTAGAGTGTGGATCATGTCCTGTAGTTCAAATGCATGGCAGCACACACCCATGAACAGCAATACACACAAACACAGGGCCCGCAGAAGATACATGGCATCCATGCAGGACACCCACATCAGGAGAAAGTTTGTGGCTTTCAGTCCCAAATGTGTGTATTGAGTGTGTGACTCAAAGCTCACAGCTCAGAATTCCATCACACACACACACACACACAGGTTATTGATCTGACACAGGGCCAGATCACAAATGTGACTCCTGAACACTGTTTCTCTCACACAAAGAGATCAATCACGCTACGTGACTGAGATACACTATATTGCCAAAAGTATTCGCTCACCTGCCTTGACTCGCATATGAACTTAAGTGACATCCCATTCCTAATCCATAGGGTTCAATATGACGTCAGTCCACCCTTTGCAGCTATAACAGCTTCAACTCTTTTGGGAAGGCTTGGGAGTGTGTTTATGGGAATTTTTGACCATTCTTCCAGAAGCGCATTTGTGAGGTCACACACTGATGTTAGACGAGAAGGCCTGGCTCTCAGTCTCCGCTCTAATTCATCCCAAAGGTGTTCTATCGGGTTCAGGTCAGGACTCTGTGCAGGCCAGTCAAGTTCATCCACACCAGACTCTGTCATCCATGTCTTTATGGACCTTGCTTTGTGCACTGGTGCACAGTCATGTAGGAAGAGGAAGGGGCCAGATCCAAACTGTTCCCACAAAGTTGGGAGCATGGAATTGTCCAAAATGTCTTGGTATGCTGAAGCATTCAGAGTTCCTTTCACTGGAACTAAGGGGCCAAGCCCAGCTCCTGAAAAACAACCCCACACCATAATCCCCCCTCCACCAAACTTTACACTTGGCACAATGCAGTCAGACAAGTACCGTTCTCCTGGCAACCGCCAAACCCAGACTCGTCCATCAGATTGCCAGATGGAGAAGCGTGATTCGTCCCTCCAGAGAACGTGTCTCCACTGCTCTAGAGTCCAGTGGCGGCGTGCTTTACACCACTGCATCCGACGCTTTGCATTGCACTTGGTGATGTATGGCTTGGATGCAGCTGCTCGGCCATGGAAACCCGTTCCATGAAGCTCTCTGCGCACTGTTCTTGAGCTAATCTGAAGGCCACATGAAGTTTGGAGGTCTGTTTGTTGACTCTGCAGAAAGTTGGCGACCTCTTTGCACTATGCGCCTCAGCATCCGCTGACCCCGCTCCGTCAGTTTACGTGGCCTACCACTTCGTGGCTGAGTTGCTGTCGTTCCCAAACACTTCCACGTTCTTATAATACAGCTGACAGTTGACTGTGGAATATTTAGGAGCGAGGAAATTTCACGACTGGATTTGTTGCACAGGTGGCATCCTATCACAGTTCCACGCTGGAATTCACTGAGCTCCTGAGAGCGACCCATTCTTTCACAAATGTTTGTAAAAACAGTCTGCATGCCTAGGTGCTTGATTTTATACACCTGTGGCCATGGAAGTGATTGGAACAACTGATTCTGATTATTTGGATGGGTGAGCGAATATTTTTGGCAATATAGTGTATGTGAATGGGAGCACAGCTACTGTTAGTGGGATATAATCCGATTCTAACTATCCATTTATTGTGCCCAGTCTACTTCACCTTACCTTACACTATATTGCCAAAAGTTTTGGGACACCCCTCCAAATCATTGAATTCAGGTGTTGTTTTTCAGGTGTTGGGCTTGGCCCGCTCTATTGAAATGAATTCTTAATGCTTCAGCATACCAAGACATTTCCGACAATTTTATGCTCCCTTTGTGGGAACAGTTTGGGGATGACCCCCTTCCTGTTCCAACATGACTGCACACCAGTACACAAATCAAGGTCCATAAAGACATGGATGAGTGAGTTTGGTGTGGAGGAACTTGACTGTCCTTGAGTCCTGACCTCAACCCCATAGAACACTTTTGGGATGAATTAGAGCGGAGACTGCGAGCCAGACCTTCTCGTCTAACATCAGTGCCTGACCTCACAAATGTGCTTTTAGAGAAATGGTCAAAAACTCCCATAAACACACTCCTAAATTTTGTGGAAAGCCTTTTCATTAGAGTTGAAGCTGTTATAGGTGCAAAGGGACGGACCAACTCCATATTACATTCATGTGCATGTAATAGCAGGCGTCCCAGTTTTGGCCTGGCTCACAGTCTCCACGGAGGGGTGTCCCAAAACCTTTGGAAATATAGTGTATCTTTAGTCCAGGGTGTTGGCTGCAGGCACACCTAAAGACTAGGGCACTGTTACAGTCTACTAATCAGTGCCCCCTTCTGGAGAATATGCACCTAAAGGGTGGTTCTCAATGACCCTGTTGAGGGGATGAAAACTATAGTTTATCTGTCAGCTCTCATCACATTACAGTGGTCAATGAACCCTGAGGATCTCCTCAACACTAAAGCAGTTTACAGTTCATTGGCATGAGGATTTAAAGAGAATGCTGGCCAATAAACCTAGTGTGACAAATTAATACACTTGCCAAGTAGATTCAATCAACATGAGGTATCAGCATCAACTGAGGATGCTGAGTGATGACAGCTGGATATCAGAGGTCCTGCTTGGCTTTCTGGAAAAGGAGCCCAAGAATTAGCTTGCTAATGGTGCAGAGCATTCAGAAGGTTACGAGTTCAGATCCTTGAGAGAGATAATCACCAGATGCTTAGCTGGGGTCTGTGAGGTTAGAACTAGCCAAGACCATGGGCACTCCGTTTGACCCTGTAAATCTTCTTGGGTACTACAACCTCATGTTGCTTAGCAATCAAAATCATCAAACCACAGTACATTTACTACAGTAATTATGCCATTACTATACTGTAGGGTTTAAAAAAAAAAAAAAAAAAAACCACCACGACAGAGCAGGATATTTGACCAAAATCTTTATTAATTAAGCATTTGTGGTGTGTGTGTACACGTTTATGCACTCTTGGCAGCTCTGGAGCGCTTCTTCTTCACCACTACAGGCTTCTGACTCTTCAGGATGGCGCTGGCCCGCCTCAGGGCAGCCTGAGAGAAAGGGACAGAATAAAAAATGTCCAATTTAAATCTAGAGAGCCATCACTTCCTGTTCAAAAACACATGAAGGTGGTAAAAGGGTTTATTAGTAAATGGGGGGGGGTAGATATGGTTTGTAGATAAAGTCTGTAAAGGTGTTTCTGCCCAAAACAATTAACATCTCTAAGAAAACTAAACTTAACAAATTAGCAAGGAAATATTGCAATAATATTGTGCAATTAACCAGTCTGACAAATGCTGAAGCAAAACAGTTACTCTGTCCAAAGATATCAGAATCTTGCTAGCTAAGTGCGATTCTCCATCATGCGCTATAGTGAAAGGGACCGAACTGACCAAACTAATCAGCAATTATTTCACCACCAGTGTAAAGCATGAGCAGATATCAGTTCTACAACTTTAAGGTTACAATTAAAAAATAAATAAATAAACTCAGTTAAAACCCTGTAGTTTTCTTTATGGAGTAGAATCTGTATATTTGACAGTATGTATGCCTTTGCCCAGACACCACATCCAGTACACAGAAGAATAAAACTGTCCCCTCACCATGCAGAGGTCCTTCCTGTACTTGTTTTTGCAGATGATGTTCCTTAGGCGGTTCAGCGTGGTGCGAGAGTTCTTGTTGATGGTGATCTTCTCGTACGCTTTCGCTGGTTTGCGGTGACCTGAGCACAGTTCAGTTTTAAAACATTACTCCAATACCAAACATCAACTCCTCTAACATCTCAAATCACTAATAGTGGACAAGGACTTTATGGTTAACTGTGGATAAAGTGCAAGACTTACATGATCAAGTAAATACATTTTAGTCAAAATTTCAATTCATTATACAAACAGACCTTTTCATTCTGATCTAATATCTAGTGTTTCAGACATAGTTAAGCCATGGACACTCCTGTGTTTAACTACACCAACAGTGATTAACTGATAGCTTGCAGCAAATTAAGAAAAGGAAAGCCTCTATTTCAATGTGTTACAGTGTGAATCTGTCAAAAAAAACATGGCACGAGAACCTTCATAATGATAGGCCCTAGAAATTTTAACTCCTGCCTCCTTCACAGTCAACACTAACGCAACTTAATTTATGCTCCAGTATCCTAACATGCATATTCGCAGGATAAAACAATTACCTGTACGTTTCTTCAGGACGACGACGACACCCTTGCCATCAGCTGCCTGCTCTACACCGACTGTCTTACGGTGAATGAGGCCGTTAAAGCGGAATGCATTCCTGGCCTTCAGGTTGTTTGGCTCCTGAAACAGAAAAAATGTAATGCGTCTTAAAATGGTGCAGTACAATATCAACATTTGACACATACTGATGCATTAACAAACAACTGGCTAAAGTTATTAAACACCTCTGTAGAGTAATGTGTTGACTAAAATAATCAACTCTGAAAACAGACAATAAGCAAGCTGTTCTGAGCAAGTGCTCATGTGCTGACTGTTTGCTGCCATCACCTACTGACTAACTTTACAATAACTATGTTACACAGGTAATGGGTAACAGATTAAATGTTAAATTTAATGTTGCATCCAATCAGTAATCACAGCAAGTTGGTAGACACACTACACTTAACTCTGGACGTACTTATCAGGCAGCAAGTGACTAATTTGGGAATAGTATTTGGGTGATCCACTTCATTCATGGTTAAAATTATATTGAAATGATTGAAAGACAACACTATGTACATGAAACAACTCTAATGTCAAAGAATCTTCACGGTTTTAAGCAGCACACTACTGCATTAACATTCTGACTAGTTTCCAAACTGAATCACAGCACTAGAAAGGCCAGGCAAACAATTTAAAATGGAACACCATAATGGAAACAACCAAAAAAAAAGTCGTTAGAGAAACATTTATATGGCCATTTCAACACCATGAACACAACTAGTTGTGTTACAACATAATTTCCTATATGTATGGAGACTTTTGGAATGCTGCATGTAAGCATCTGGAGTGATGGAGGCAGGCGAGTTTATACGCAAATTTTCTTCTACACGTACTAAATGCTGCATTAGGTTAAGTGAATGGGAAATCCTGTAAGCCCGTGCCAACCAGCTTACAGCCTGGTGCTAATATGATCCAAGCTGGCTATGTTCTTGAACTGGCAATGAGAAATCCCACTAAACTATATTAAAAATACACTTTAGACCAGCACTTCTCAATGACCGGACTCGGGTCTGGATCCGGAGAAGGACATCCACCGAGGACATCCTCTGAGCATATGACGTTTGGCGTAATCGGACGTTAACTGGGGTTTGTGGAAATCAACAAGACATTGAGATGCACTCTCCCTGACTTCCTGTCTCAGAAGACAGGCCATTTAACGAACACTTAAGACTGCAGTGACAGAACATTCAGCCCTCAGGCACAAGGAGATGAAATGTCAGCCCTACGCACAGAAACTTGGAAAGTGATTACTTGGTAAGCTGATTAGGAACCGGTTAGCTGAATTATTTGCCTAGTTGCGATATCCAATCATTGGAGGTTGGGGTCAGAGTGCAGCACCCCAGGAGCAGGGGGAGTTGGAGGCCTTTCTAAAGGGCCCAACGGTGGCAGCTTGGTGATGGCTGGGGTTTGATCAACAACCCAGAGCCTCAAACACCTGAGCCGCCACCACAACCACCCTACGTGTGGCTACTTACAGTGCTGTAGGTCTGTCCGTTCCTCTTGATGAGGAAGCTGGAGTTGTTCCTGATCACCATCCACTGCAGGTGAGACGACATGATGGCGGTTCCTGAATGACAGCAGAGGAGAGAATGTAACGAACACCATAATGCAGTGGCATTACAAAGTATCCTAAACCTCTTAACACCAAAATGCATACATTTCAAATGAACTCCACGGAAAGCATCATTAGATATGTAAATACATTTCTGGACATGGGGTGTTATTTCAAGTTCTCGCGCATCAATCTAGAGAAAACATTTCGCTTGCTAAAGTAGATGGCCGTGTCTTTACCGGTTTTTAGCACTAACTACATTCGCGGTCAATCGAGGATAAAAAATACTGCGATGTCAACAAGCGTGATTACAAGTGGAAAATGTAAAGCATAAAATAAAATATTGAAATAAAGTAACATTTTTTGGGTGATTCAAGAGTAAAAGGGCTCATGGATGAAACTGGGCAAAGCTAACCCGTTAGCATTGAGAGCTCGGGTTTGCTAACTAGCATAACTTCACGCTCTAGCTCCTGAGAGAGACGGAGCGCAGGCCTCACTGCAGACCGCGTTTTCACCTGAAATGTTTAATAAAACTACAGATCCAACATCGGCACCTTAATAATAAAAACCTTTATACCTTACGACACAATTAAAAGTGCGTTTAACAGCCGACTTTACAACAAAAACAGCTTTTTTCTGAATATGAAGTATAACACAAGCCGACCACGTTACCTTTTCCAGCAGAGGAAGAGGGAGAGAAAGGAGGGAGTTCCGGTTCCGGTGAAAACTATATAGATCCTTGCGCCTAAGTAGAAAATGCAAATTTTTGCTTTTTATATCGTTACATAATAATAAAATGCTGTGAATTTGCAACTAATTATATTTTCATTACAAATACACGATGCTGTGGCGTAAGTGAACAGGAATAAAAGAACGAACTATTTGTTTCAGCGTCTATGCGGATGGATATCCGCGTAGAACGAGCTTTGAGGTCGGGCTACGTCAGAAATTCGAGTCTCACACACACGTCATTTTCGAGCGACGCGCTTTCGCAGGGGGTAAATAATGGTCGGATCGCTGGAAGAAAAGCTCTGTATTTATAAATTTGTCCCGTTTTAATAATGGGAAATAGGAAATATATTTTCCTCGCTTTCTGTAGTGGACTGTATGCTTAATAAAGCGCGATTCGTGATTAAGCCCTTGTACGCTTCTTACTATAGCAGTCAAGGATATCACTACTGAGTATATAGGCAGATATTCTAAGCATTTGTTTGGTATTATGAATAAGATTAAATTCCAGTGCATATCGTTATGCCATTGTTTCTTTTATTTGTTGTATAATTCAACAGTGTGAGCAGGCTCATGTAGTATCAATAGCTTGCTTTACGATGTATTCAGAGTGGACAACGCATGCATCAATGCAATAAAGGCACGTGATGGATAATGAAGAGGATCTGGAGTCTCTTGGGGAGAAACTGTACACCCTCATTTATCCTAAACACGCTGATATGGCTTCAAAGCTAACAGGTATAGGTACTGATGTAAGTGCATGGAAGAATGCACGTGAAATGTAAATAAAGTGTTGCAAACAACTCTGTATATCATGTATTATGGAAACTACTATTGATGCAGGAATGCTGCTGGAGCTGCCTGGAGCTGTGATTGGGCAGATGCTGCAGGATGAAGAGCTCCTTACCAAAGCGCTGGAGAGGGCACTGGCAGCCCTGCACTCTGATAATACCAGGTAATACACATGATCACAGCTCTATAACCTAGCAACAGGTAACACACTCCAACAACACGTGTACATGTAGCACTTCAGCTTTTCAGAATAATATATCCAAAGGTGGCTTGTATAACTGGCCTAACATGGCTAAGAACAACCCTGGCTTTCAGAAATAAAATTAAAAGGCCAGTGTGAGTACAGGTTTTCATTCCAACAAGCCACACCCTTTAGTCTGAAGAGGCTTTATTACTGCCACACATACACTACAGCATATCCCAAATTTGGAGATTGGGGTCCGAGCACCGGGGCAGCTATGATACAGCACCACTGGAGCAGAAAGGGTTAAGGGCCTTGCTCAAGGGCCCAGCAGTGGCAGCTTGGTGGTGATGGGGCTTGAGCCCTTACCTTCTGATCAACAAGCAAGTGCCTTAACACCACTTGACCCACCACTGCCCTTAATACTAAAAGCCAAGATCCAACTGTGGCTCATAATATTAACAGAATTGCACTCCTAAGACACCAATATAAGAAATCATTTTTTAGCATTCAAATCAAATTATGAAATTTAAGATTACAGGTGAAGAAGGTAGGCAGGAGTTTAAGTATTTGGGGTCAACAGTCCAGAGTAATGGAGAGTGTGGGGAAAGAGGTAAAGAAGCGAGTGCAGGCAGGTTGGAATGCATGGAGAAAGGTGTCGGGAGTTCTGTGTGATGGAAAAATATCAGCGAGAATCAAGGGGAAGGTGTACAAGACAGTGGTGAGACTGGCCATGCTGTATGGTTTAGAGGCAGTGTTACTGAGGAAGAGACAGGAGTCAGAGCTGGAGGTAGCAGAGCTGAAGATGTTGAGGTTCTCTTTGGGAGTGACGAGGTTGGACAGGATTAGGAACGAGTACATCAGAGGGACAGCTCATGTTGGACATTTGGGGGACAAAGTTAGAGAGGCCAGGTTAAGATGGTTTGGACATGTCCAGAGGAGGGAGAGTGAGTATATTGGTAGGAGAATGTTGGACATGGAGCTGCCAGGCAGGAGGCAAAAAGGAGGTATATGGATGTAATAAATGAGGATATGAAGCTAGTGGGTGCAAGTGTTGAGGATGTAGAAGATAGGGATAGGTGGAGAGAGATGATTCGCTGTGGAGACCCCTGAAGGGAAAAGAAGAAGAAGAAATTAAATTATGAAATGAATGATGATGATAGATATCTTGTTTATTTTGTGTTTTCATGACACAAGTTTCTATATGTGATGTTTTGACTTCCTAGTAAACCGCAGTCGCACGCTGATGATGTCGACTCCATGTCCTCCGACTCACTGGGTGAACAGCTGTATGAGCTCATCAACCTTTACAACACCGGATACACCCAGAAAATTACAGGTTATCACTGTTTATCTGTGTGTTCAGTGATCATTATAGCTGTCATTAAATCTTATAAATATGATTCAATGAGACTGAAATATTTCTCCTTTTGAATAAACACAGGGATGTTGTTAGAGCAGGAAAAAAAAGTGGTGCTTCAGCTGTTGTCTGATCCGGTCCTGCTGGAGGAGAAAGTCAACATGGCCCTGAAAACATTACAGGAGTGAGTGTGTGTGTATGAGTGTGTGTGTATGAGTGTGTGTGCTGTGTGTAATCAATCATTATAAGGCAGCTTACTAACTAGTATGATTTTCCATCAGGGTTTAAATAAATACTATCACAAATCTATTACATATTTTAGGATTATTCTGTCATCTTGACACTTTTCAGAAACCAAATTGCTGATTAAGTATGCAAGAAAATAACTTTTGCTACTCGTGATTTTAAAGGGTTGTCCTTTAAGTAAAATCATCAGAGCAGTAAAAAATGTAATGATGTATAGTTCATTCATTATTCTTTAATTATATGTATACATGATGTCATCAACCACTCCGCCCACCTCAATCCAACAAGAAGAAAATGGCAAATAAATAAAGGAAGAAATACCATCATACTTTCTTGATAGTATGGTCAGTTCAAGGTGTAAATAATAGTAAGAAAATAATCATTAAAATATACTCCAATATGGCAGAAGTTAATTGAGGCAGTTAACACATGCATTTTACTCAGATAATAGTTATTTAAGACTGATACAAATCCAGTTTAGCTGGAAAATCATCAGAAGTGGTGTTTCTCATTTACATGGAAACTTGTACACATGTGTAACTCAACGTTCAACTCAATCAGAACAATTCTTTGCATTATGTGCTACTGGCTCTGATCCTTTTACGGATTTATGTCCTCACTTTCAGCTCTAGTTGTAGGCCGAGTCAAGAGGAGGCTTGTGCTTCTGACGGCTCCGACCAAGACGAAGTGGAAGTGATTGGAGAGAAACTATTTGCACTTGTACGAGACATAGAACCAGCCCACTGTGCTGATATCACCGGTGAGGTTTCTAATGTGCCTGTTCATTTACATGTATGGCTTTGTGATGTATTTATACTTATATATGGTAGAGAACTCTAGAAATACTATGGTATTCTGTTTGAAGGTTGGTTTTTAACAGCTGAATCCCAACTTGTGTGCATCATATGACGACACAGTAGTTCCCAACAATCGTTCAATTTCTCTTCCTCTCCTTGTAGTAGACTCCATAAACATGAGGTATAGAGCTACAGCCCCTTAATGGATAGCTTGTGACTATTTTCTGTCCTCCAAAGTTAGGGAAAGCCTTCTCGAATTCCTTTCTACTTCAGTATGAGTGCAGTTCTTTTAATATTATGAGCCACAGTTGGATCTTGGCTTTCAGTTTTAAGGGCAGTGGTGGGTCAAGTGGTGTTAAGGCTCTGGCTTGTTGAACGGAAGGTCAGGGCTCAAATCTCAGCACCATCAAGCTGCCATTGTTGGGCCCTTGAGCAAGGCCTTTAACACTCTGCTCCATTGGTGCTGCATCATAGCTGCCCCTGTGCTCGGACCCCAGCCTCCAAAGCTGGGATATGCTGTAGTGTATGTGTGGCAGTAATAAAGTCTTCTTCTTCAGGGTGTGGCTTCTGCTTGGTTGGAATAAAAACCTGTACTCACACTGGCCTTTTATGGATATGATTGGATAGGTCTGTAATGTGGTGTCCAAAATGGAAAACAGTGATTTATGTTAGCGTGCATAGAATAGACACCTGTCAGTGTATATTTTTTATTTACACTTATATTTACATTTAAACTAAATTTTTCTTACAACATTTCACATTACATCACACTACCATCACACAACATGATGCTCCCAGCCCTATGCTTCATAATTGGAATGGTGCTTTTTCGAATAGCTCAAGTGGTTAAGGCTCTGGGTCATTGACCGGAAGATTGGCACTGCCAAGCTGCCATCATTAGGCCCTTGAGCAAGGCCCCCAACCCACCCTGCTCCCAGGGCACTGCATCATAGCTGACCTTGCGCTCTGACCCCAACCCTAAAGGATGGGATATGTGCAGAAAGAATTTCACTGTGCAGTAATGTATGTGACAAAGACAACTTAACTTAAAAGCTTTATTCTTTTTAATCCTTACAATCAGTTAAATTATTTTTTTTATCTGACCAGAGAACACCTCCAAAAATGGTGGTGATCATCTAGTCTGGGTTTTGTAGGCTGGTCTTGGAATAGGGGCTTCTTGCACAACAAGCCTTTATAATCACAGCAATGTAGAGCTCTCTTAATGGGGGATGTATATACTTTTGTACCTGATGCTTCCAACACCACCACCAGTTCCTTTGTTATTGTCTTGGGGTTGGCTATTTTGTTGCTAGCATTAGCACAGTCACTCCAAACAGATATTGACCACTGTGTAAAGGAATTAGATAGACGCCTCAATAGGAGACCTGGTCCAGGATATTGGTGGGGTCGACTCTTTGTCAAATTGTTTTGTTTTCCTTATTCTTTTCATTGTTATTATGTTTTTATGCTGCAGTGTATTCTGCCCTAGACAGGAGGCTGCAGGTTTCACTATAACACTGTGGTGAGATGGACTACTCATGCAGGGCCTTGCTGACTCACCAAAGCCCCATCTTCCAGTCTGGCTCAGACTGCCTGTAGATTGGAGGCCATTTTTTAAAAAACATATGATTGCCCATCATCTACACCACAGGAAGGGCCCGAAACAGCATCTAACCACCATTAACAAAATCTCACAAGCACATGGAAGAGGCTGGTGGTACAGCTGAACTCCACACTCATGGCATGGAATGGTATCTAGTGCTGCAGGGATACAAACTACAGTTCTCCTGCATTCCTTATCTTTTGGGATGCTGTGGTTCTCTCTCAATAAGTTCTTCTGTAGAAATACTAGACCACACAGTTCTATTCAGCTTGTATTATTGTTCCAATACAGTTTTCATTTTAGGATTGAACTGTTCCTTAAGAAACTTCATTCACTATATGTATATATGTATATATAAGTATACAGTTCAGGTCATGCAGGCAAAAGACGTCTGTGGATCTGTAGGATGCTTATATTCAGCTTCCTGTTGCCCCAGAACATATGTATGCATGTTTTCATTAGGACACTGCTGTATTTGGACTGCTCTAAATTTCTTTATCCCTCATCAAGAAGCAGGCCACATCATTACCCAACATGTGGTGGAAGGTATTATTCTAGCCAGTCAGATTTCACCCACGCTTCCAAGGGTGCTATCAGTATCTGATGAGCATCCTCATCGGTGATCCCACTAGGCTTGCTTGTTATCTTGTTGGAAAGTCCAGCACACATGTACAAGGAGCTATTCAGGTGCAACACACCATCGTTAGTGGTTCTACAGGGTTCCTGAAACCACAGTGACTAGTGTTGTGTTTTAGTATGTGTCTTAATAATGATGGAATTTGTATTGATTGCGTGTAGGAATGCTGTTAGAGATGGACCTCGGCACACTGCGCCAGATCCTGTCTGATCGGAACATGCTGGAAGTCGCGGTGCTGCGAGCGAAGAGCGCTCGGGTGAGCGCGCACACACACACACACACACACCATGTCTAGCTGAGTGATGGATGGTTTCAGATAAGTAGTGGCAAGCAAGGAACAAGATCAGAAAACTGGTAACATCAATAAACAAGACAATACCGGAAAGGGTTTGTTTGTTTGTTTGAGCTCTAAGATACACTATATTGCCAAAAGTTTTGGGACACCTACCTGTACATGCACATGAACATTAATGACATCCCATTCTTAATCCATAGGGATTAATATGGAGTTGGCAAGCCCTTTCCAGCTATAACAGCTTCAACTCTTCTGGGAAGGCTTTCCACAATGTTTAGGAGTGTGTTTATGGGAATTTTTGACCATTCCTCTAGAAGCCTCAAAATTCCTCCACACCAAACTCACTCATCCATGTCTTTATGTACCTTGGTGCATCCCCAAACTGTTCCCACAAAGTTAGTGTCTTGGTATGCTGAAGCATTAAGAGTTCCTTTCACTGGAACTAGGCGGCCAAACCCAACCCCTAAATTCAATGATTTGGAAGGGTGTCCCAAAACTTTTGGCAATATAGTGTATCAAGATATCAGATTTATCCCATGCATGTGATGAATAATTGGGTTAAACAGTTAGGTGTCTTAAGTGTCAGCTTTAATCCTATACAAAATTAATAAGGCTGTAGACCTATTGTTTTGTTTACTGCAGTATGTACCTCAACGTTATGAATGTTTACGAACTGTTTTATGTAACTTAGATATAATTGACCAGATGTACCGGAGACTGAAAACTACATATTGAAATGAGCTTTTTCTTTTCCCCACAGGAGAATGCACAGAGTCAACCTCAACCAGACACGAACTAAAGACATTATAATATCTTATTACCTCTAAATACTGAATCAGAAAAAAAAAAATCAATGTCAAGAGTGGGGACACCTGAAAAGACACGCTTGGTCCATTCTTATTCTTGTCCTGCATATTAGCAAACATGGAGGTTATATAAATCTACGATCTTCTGAGAGATCGCGGTCAAGATTATCACGTTTAGATACATTCCGTTCTGTAGGCGCACCCAGCGTGCCCAGACGTAGATGGACGATCCCATGTTACTTGAACTGAAAGTGAGAAACATTTTCAGTAAAGCTCATCATGTTAACTCAAAAGGCATAAAGGGTGTAGGGTTTCGTCCTCAAACCTTACTGCAGACAAAATCTTGAATGTAATAAAATGCAAAAGAAGCACACTTACAGTCAGGGTGAGCAGAAAAGCATGTCAGAATGAATAAGGCAGATGGGCTACAGCAGCAGAAGACCACACAAACTGGCCTGGACCCCTAGTATTTCCACTGCCCGAGTTTTGGAGCGCATGTGCCCACTGATCCCTTACTGATGTTTGATTTGAATGTTCTCTGATGCTCTTGACCTGCATCTGCATGATTTTTATGCACTGTGATCCGAGAATGAATGCATGAATGAGAAGGGGTTCCTATTAAAGTGGCCGGTGAGTGGATATCACATCTATGATATCATAAACCATGTTTTTGTGGAAACATATTTTGTATACAAGCTTTTAGAATGAAAGCTCTGTGATTATTCTGTTGCAGTAGAGCTCTAAAGTTCAAATAAACCATCCACACACATCCCGATGTGCTAAAGAGCTCAAAAATATGTTTATTTTCATCACTTTTTTTTTCTTTTGAGTAATTTTACAGTGAATTTGAAACACAATGGAAAAGTCCAGGCTTTCTTCACCGGGGTTGTGAATCCTTTGGAATTAGAAAAAAACAATCCCTCGCAGTGGCCACTGGAACGAGACTAGCGACGAAGATTGGCTTTATGAGGAAAGGATTAAGAAAGAATCAGCAATGGAAAAAAAAAAAACACAACTGAGTAATCTAAGCAGTCAAATATGGCGAAATTCAAATGAATCACAAATCTATATAAACTTTTGCAAATCAAAAGTTGAATCAGGAGCGCGGGGACAGACTAACAGCTCATAAATATTCATTCGGATATACAGATGTGGGATTTGTGTTGATTAAAAAAAAAAGAAAATAATATCATGGTCATGCGTCTCGTTCCGACAGAAAGCCTTAATAAATATCTAAAATCTTCTCTCACCGATGAAAACGGGTGAGCAAGATGAACACACCCCACACTGTCTGCATCCTAATGGCACTCCCCTTTCTACATCTCTCACACACACACACACACACACACACACACACACACACACACACACACACACGGCTACACAAACACACACACACGGCTACACAAACACAGATGAACTGCAGTTAGTTAGGAAGGTCTAACTGAAAGCTGACAAAATTATTGCACTTAAAGATCATACTGACATAACACAGGACAAAAGTAAAACAAAACAAAGTGAAAAGACAAAGAGACGAAGAATCCACAGCTTTTCTTTTTTAGGGTGTATGCTACGCAAGGTAAAAATAAGATGATGATGATGGTGATGGTGATCAAGACTGGGAGGCCTGATGCCCGTACTTGTCCAATTCTGGATGAATTCAGTCAGATGAGATGTACGTACACACACAGAATGATCCGCAAGCACAGCTCTGTAGAGTTATTTCAGTGTCGGGTACTCGCGCTGCCCCAACCGGCCCGGACGGGAACGAGCTGCAGGCATAGTCTGAGGAAGAACAGAGACATCCTGATATTAAAATATGATTTCGTGACAGTGAAAACCCAGACCAAGCTCCTGTCCCAAACTGAACCACTTCACTCCTTCTACAGAATCTATACTAGTGGCCTATGAGGCAGGAGCTTCTCAAACCTGTTACAGCAGGTAATAACTTTTCACGGACCTTGCACCGGCTATTTTTGCCAGCAGGTTGGTTGACTTGACCTTACCATGGACTATGGACAGTCTATCAGGGTTCTTCAGTGCTAACTAATTCCTCATCTCCACACACTGAATACAGTTCAAATAAACAAAGTGACCTTCAAATCATTACACTTCTTGTCATGGTAACGTTCCAACAGGTTAAAAAGTATGATTAGTGCTAATTTATTGAAAACTGAATGATTGAACACTTTAAAGTTGTCATGTCATAAAGCAATGAATAAAGCTGACAGCCAATCAGAAACAATTTGCCGTTTCCATGGTAATTTTTTTTTTTTTACACTCAACCCTTCTGCTGGACTAAATGAACTTAAGTCTCACCTGTGCAAACTGGGAGGGGTTATAGAAAGTTACACCCCCTGTGGGTGGAGCTCCCTGGGCAGGTATTTCTGTAGGGACCTAAAAAAAGACAGGTGTTGTGAGTGACATGATAGAGTATAGCAGCTACACAGAAACACACACACACACAGTGGGGATATGTATAGTACAATTAGATAGCTACTACAGGAGATGCTTTTACTGGAAAAGTCTGGAAAATAATTTTGACAATTTACGTTTGTCCATGAAATTAAAAATCTAAATGAAATGTTCACTTGTTTTAATTTAAAACCTGAAATAAATATCTGCATAGCCATTACATACTCCAGAAATACTGTAAAAATGACTGGCACACCTAAATAAATAAATCTGTCATCCCTGTGGTAGAGATGATCTGGAAAACCCCAGGACCTTTACTGCTGACCATTTCCTGTTCTCTGGGATATAATCATGAGAATGTGTGCATGCAAATATCACTGTCATCTAGAACCATGGGGAAAAGCCATAGTGACTGGTTTTCAAACTTCAGCTCAAAACATCTCGCTGCATGTCTTTCATTCCTGTTCATATGTACATAATGTTCTAGATGGTGTCAATAATTTTGGAGATAGCTGTGGCAATGACAGCAAGCAAATATTGGCTGAAGTTTAAAGTCATCACCCTTAAACATTTCTAAATATCATTCTTGATCAGCTAGCACAGCTACCTATGTGTACTATACAGCCCATGAAGATGGGAAAAGAGTAGATGCCACATCATGATCTATTGCTAGTCGCTTTAATACACCAACACGTCCACCATGCAGGAAAAGTCCACAAATTTCATGGAAGGATCTTCAAATGTACAAATGGGTGACAAATTAAATCCGAAACTGAGTGGAGAAACATAATGAGGGCAGAAGCTTCCGGAAAGATGTCTTGTGGAATACTATTAATCAGTTAACATCCTCCTAATGCTGAGCGGGACCAACTGACCATAACTGTGGATCGAAAGAAGAAAAGCTCCAAGTGACTTTGAAGACAGGTTCATTATTGAGGCACAGACGGCAGGAGATTCACATTCACTCAGACTTTTTTTCGCTTCACTTCAATTCTGTGCAAACTCTAGAAACGTGGAACTCTTCTAGAATCCAGGAGATCAGCAGTTTCTGAAACACTAAAATAGTCAGACCAGCTCATATTGTACTGACCACAGATATCACAACTTCCTTCATTCTGATGTTGAGGTTTTATTATCTGACTGGATATTTGCATGATTGGGCAGGAGAGTGTATTGACTGCTCTTTAATTAACATTATAAAGGCTGAAGCAGAAATTCAGTAAACACTGAAAGGGGATTCAAAGATTTACTAGCAAGTGGACAAGAAGCACATTATCATGAGCCACTATATAAACTTAAAGTTTATCAAACACCCTGAAGCCATTAAAAAAAGCACATTTAACCCTGCTTCAGAATAACAAGTGTGAAACGTCCTCAACTTGGGGTTAAAAGTCACCTGTGTGTATATTCAGATATTAAGATCCATAAACAGTCCTGAACTGTAAGGAGCACACATCTTCCACACAGTTCACTTCTCTTATAAGCTTTGTGTTCTCTTCCTTTGAGGTGTGGGGGTATTTATAAAAAGAAGTTGAAAATCTTCATTGAGGCTGTAATTTCAATTCAAGCCAATAAGCTCTAACTATAAAGCCAGTGATGCATCTGGCTTTGCTCGATGAGGCATCTATCTTTTCATATCAGGATACAGGACAACTACTGATGCTGATTGTTAACATGCAGAGAAGACAGGGTTAGTGTGCACATGCTTGATGGGAATGAACACAATTACTCATTGCTGCACCAGCTTAGCTCCCAGCGAGTCGGGGAGCTCAACCTAGACAGGTGACTGGTGAGGACGTTGCTGGAGATGTGGCAACAAGTGCAGAAATGCTGTCTCTTTGTGTATGTCTATGTGTGTGTGTGTGTGTGTGTGTGTGTGTGAGAGAGATAGAGACAGACAGAGACAGAGCATGTCGGTATGTATAGTGCAGTAACACCCAACTGATGGTACCTGGTTTAAATGTCGACTCACTTCTCGTGATAAAGAACTCATTGAGCTAGAACGTGAGAGCTAGAACAGCAGGAAAAATCAAACACCACAACAGCAAAATTAATCCCATGCAGAACTGGCGTGTCAATCAAGACACAAAAACCAATACATCAGAGCCAGTGTTCACTGTAGCACCCCATTCAGAGGCTCATCAGTGTGTGTGTGTGTGTGTGTGTGCATGCCATACACTCTGATACGCATCCACGCACACAATCATGCACTTGAGATAGCAGTAAACACTGGTGATAGTCTTAAGCACAGAGTTAGTTTCCAAAGACACTGGACTTGATGGTTTTGGAAATGTTTGTACTTGTATGAAATGAGGCTGGTTTCAGTACTATTTTCAGTCAGTATAATGTTAACATACAAGCATGTTTAAGATCTCAGGTTCTACTTTGAGGGGGTTTTCACGCTGGCAGTTCAGTCTGAAACAGAGCAGTGTTCGTATTAAGAACTGGTAGCGTGAAAGCTGCTGTGTGAACCAGGAAGTGTACCACAGTACCGAACCTGAGGCTACCTGTAGGAGGTGGTCGGAGGATCAGGGTGGTCAGGATGCACTGGAACTGTGCCACAATTCCCATGAAAGTCAACGGGTCTGCACTTGTTCGTAATCTTTGTGTGCGTTTTAGCTGGCCACAATACACACAACGTTCCATAAGGGGCAGAGGAACGCCAAGGGACAGTGAGGTGCTCTGCTGCATGTAACGGCACCGAATAATAAAAAGCGTCGAGTCGTGTTGTGTTCTCCATGAGCGTTTGTGAGAAACTATCACACTCAGATTCACACTGCAGCAGCCATGACCATTATGAAAACCACCTCAGACCCCTTGCTAAATATTCTAGATAAATCCATGAAAGAACAAGTCATTTTTTTAAATTATGTAAATTGAACAAATTACCTCCTCCCTTCTTAAACACTATACTGAGTTTAAGATTCTTCTCCTCACTTTTAAAGCTCTTCAGAACCTTTCTCCACCATACCTCTCAGATGTTATTCAGTTCTACGCTTCCTCCCGTACTCTCCGCTCCTCCTCATCTCACCCCTGCCCGCTTAACCACCATGGGTGCTAGATAGATGCATTTAGTCATACCGCTCCTCATCTCACCATATTGATTATGTCAGCTTACAATTATCAGGCATAACATTATGACCACCTGTCTAATATCATGTTGGTTCCCCTTTTACTGCCAAAACAGCCCTGACCCATCATGGACTGTGTATTCTGACACCTTTCTATCAGAACCAGCATTAACTTCTTCAGCAATTTAAGCAACAGTAGCTCATCTGTTGGATCAGATCACATGGGCCAGTCTTCACTGCCCACGTGCATCAATGAGCCTTGATTGCCCATGACCCTGTCGCTGGTTCACCACTGTTCCTTCCTTGGACCACTTTTGATAGATACTGACCACTGCAGACCGGGAACACCCCACAAGAGCTGCAGTTTTGGAGATGCTCTGATCCAGTCGTCTAGCCATCAAAATTTGGCCCTTGTCAAACTCTTCTATTTTAGCGTGTTCTGTGTGAATCCATATACGCATGTTTTGGTGTAAGTGAGAATGAACATGCAATGTGTAAATATTAAGCTGAGTAACTGAGTGGACCATGGATGCATGTTCATGACAGAGAGGACAGAGCATGGTGCAATGAACTGGCCTACAAGTCTAGGAGAGGTGAAAAGTCGAAGGGGAAAGGATTACTGTACCTCTCCTGATTGAGCGCCCTCGGGACCCGAGGGCAAGAGAGTCGGATTAAACATCTGGAGAAAAAGAAAGGAAAAAACATACACATATATACACATCTGTAGAACAATTATGAATTACAAAGACATGTTTTTTGTAACAGAAATGAAAACTTTTTATTTCAGCTAAAGGCATAACAGAAAAGCTCTCATCCTGGAGATCATGAGATAGAATCCCATCAGTACTATAATCTCGATCCAAACAGGGTGTACATTTAATTATTTCTGCTGAACTTCAGTAATATGTATGATTGTGTAATCACTCAATTAAAATTGTGTGAGTGTGTGTGTTTTGAGTGTATCAGTGTGAGTGTGTGTATGTGAGTGAGTGAGTGAATGAGTGGAAGTGTGTTGTGTGGTGTGTGTGTGTGTGTGTGTGAGAGAGAGAGAGAGAGAGAGAGAGAGAGAGGCTGAGTGAGAGGCTGAGTGTGTGTATAAGAGTACATACCTGTGGAACTGCTGTGTTGGGCTGAGCATGTTCTGTGTTTCCATTGCTGTCTGGAACACTTCCCTCCACTGGTTGCTGGTCATCTGGTGCTGAGAATGTGTGCACAAAGTGGAGGATTTAAGAGGCATTCGAGTCATAACCATCAACACACACACAGAAACAGTGCTGTCATGTACAGACCTTCGCATATCAGTGACATACAGTTTATACTGCACTCACGCATGAGAATAATCTTCTTGACACACAAGCTCGCCTCAACATGCAGTAATCACTACACTGCTGTTTTATAACAACCTGACAAACACTACACACACACACACACTTACCTGCAGAGGGCACAAAGAGGTTTGCTGGCATGGCCATGGGTGCAAGAGGAGCAAACAGGTCTGCAGGAGGAGCAACAGCAGGGGTAGGGTTGGAATTCCGTCGGCCTGGATTCAACACGTCCACGTACCGAGCCTTAGTGCCTGTAAGAGAAACAGATCATCACTGATCTCATATGAAGCTGAAGCTAAATCTCTGACGTTATCCTTAACAGCTTACAATTTCAATTTTGGTATCTTTTTAAAGATACCAATACAATTTTATCCTCATATCTTTTATCTTTTATTGTATTGGTATCTTTTAAAAGATACCAATACAATATACCAATACCATTACAATTTTGGTATCTTTTTAAATCGTTGGTTGAGGTGCAGAGAGCAGAGATGGATGGATAAATGGATAGATAGATGGAGGGATGGATAGATAGACAGATGGACAGACAGACAGATGGATAGATAGATAGACAGACAGACAGACAGACAGACAGATGAAAAGATGGATGGATAAATGGATGGATAGATGGATCAATAGATAGATAGATAGATAGATAGATAGATAGATAGATAGATAGATAGATAGATAGATAGATAGATAGATAGATAGATAGATAGATAGATAGACAGATAGATAGACAGACGGATAGACAGACAGACAGATAGATAGATAAACTTCCTCTTTGTCTTTCATTTCATCAATCACTATCAAATTAAAAACTTTTTTCCTGACTCCTATGTCCTCATCATGTTACATGATGATTTGTAGAAAGTAGTTTTTTTACACACTGTATAATGAAGCCACCAAAGGATTGTCAAAACAAATCCATAACCAGACCAAGTGGTTTCTGCTGCTTTATTAATCTAGTCTATGTTTAGATGCATTTTATTACATTGAAATTCATGATGTGTTCAATGAAAGGCATTTCTGCAGAGTCACCCTAAAAACCTACATAAAGCAGAGACGCAAGCGACTCACCTGCTCTCCTGGAGAACACATTAACAGGTGGCCCTGCAGCCGGTCCAATTGGAGGTCCACCCATTCCAGGTCCAACCCCCATGTTGCCCATTGGAGTTTTTGGAAAGGTTTTGGGAGGAGGGGCAATCGGTTTGGCCTAAACACAAGAGCCAATCAGACAATTCAATGTAATAAACAAGGGAAAGTGATTATATTGTAATTATTAAAAAAAAAATAATAATAATAATAGAAAATACAAAAACCACCCACCTCCTCCTCCTCCGCTTCATTCTGATTCACCCATTTCTGCCTCTGTTCATCCCAAACAATCTGTCAGAGAAACGATTATATAAACTTTAATTCCTACACCAATTACAGCTCTGTTGATTAGCCTTTCTTGCATTAACTTGCACCACTGGGAACTGTTCTGAAGAAAACGTGAGAGAGAAAATGGAGAAAGAATAAACAGAAGACAATTACAGATTTATTGTTGTCATCCGGTAAATAAGCTTCATTCCTGACCCTTCGGGCAAACCAGCTCAAAAAGCCTCCACCTCCTCCCTGAGAAGAGAGAGCGGTTACAAATATATTATTATCATTAAAAGACATTTTGTGCCCAGTGTTTCAAATTCTGCCATCCATGTCCGCTCACAGCACATGTATGAACATGTGTACCTTTTTAGGAGAGTCTTTCTTGGTTTTCTTCGGCGCTTCCTGGATAGGAGTCTCTGGTATGGGTGGTGGAGGAGGAGAGCTCTGATTGGCTAAAGAGTTGCTGCGCTCCCGTCCCGTTGAATGAGTGGACGACTCTGACGTAGTGCGAGAGCGACGTCCAGACATCTGAGTGAGAAGGTGAGTTTAAAGTGAGTTTTCAATGGACACCTGAACAAGAAATCCTGTACCCCTGCTCAGACATGCAAATATTCAATCAGCCAATAAATCTGTAATAACTCTAGAGACGGCTGTGGCTGAAAATTACAGGAAATTATTGGGTTCAGAAATATTCAATCAGACCCGTCCAGCATCAGAAACAATGCCTCTTGACCGGTACCTTCATTTTTTCACACAGTGTGCTGCTGCTACATGATTGGCTGATCGGATCAGCTGATTTTTATTAATGTCATTACATTATTAGTAGATAGACAGAGACAGACAGACAGATAAACAGACGGATGGATAGATGGATGGATAAACAGATGGATAGATGGATGGACACATGGCTGAATAGATAGATAGATAGATAGATAGATAGATAGATAGATAGATAGATAGATAGATAGATAGATGATTGGCTGATCGGATAGGCTGATTTTTATTAATGTCGTTATATTATTAATATTTTTATTACATTAATTATTACAAGACAGAGATCATACCCTGTGCACTGAAGACTGTGATGTGGTTCGGGATCTTCTTCCTGTACTCTAAACACAAAACAGTGGTGTCAGTCATTTGTTACAAAAAAAAAGAAAAGAAAAGAAAAGAAAAGAAAATATAGTTAATTTGTCTTTTAATTAAAGATAAATAAATACACAAACAAATAAAGACATCTCACCATCTGTGCCATGTTGTCATAGAAGTCCATCTGGGGAGGTGGAGCATGGGAAGATGGAGACTGTGGAGATGGAGGAGTAGGTGTAGATTCTACCCCAGGAAACTGCTGTGGAATGTGGGGGGGCATCTGAGGGGGCATGTGGGGGGAATTCTGAGGAGACATCTGGGGGGGCATCTGTGGGGGCATCTGTGGGGGCATCTGTGGGGATGTCTGATGTGGCATCTGAGGAGGCATTTCCATTGGTGTGTAGAGGGGTATTTGTGGTGGCATGCAAGGGGGCAGATGAGTGGGACTCTGGGCTGGCATAGATGGGTATGACCTCTGGTCCTCAACCTGATATCGAGGCAAGAAGCCAGGTTGGGGTGGAGCAGGGGCAGCTGGGTTAAATGGGACACCCTCGCTGGGGGGAAGGCCGTGGTGCAAAGAAGCAGTCCCATCTTGCAAAATAGTTGCTGGAGCTGGAAGAGAAATCAACTTGTGAGGAGCTAGAAGAGCTCAATAGGAGTCTCATAGTCTTTTTGACCACAGCAGCACTTTTTAAGTCTATAGTATCCAGGGGAGAATGAATCACACTGACCAAAACCTGATATTACATAAAATGTTGTGACTCAAATTAGTGACACAGACGCACACACAGACACAGACCTGGTGGCATGAGCTGCACCCCTTGGGTGGATGGCACAGGCTGGGGCATAAGGCTGGTCATGAGGGGGTTGTGGGGGTCAGAGATAAAAGATGGAGCGTCAGCAGGACTAGCTTGTTCCTCTGAGCTTGGTGTAGTGCAGGCAGATGGCTGGGGAGTACTGCGATCAGTCCGTAATGTTATCACACCATCCTGATAGAGAGGAGGGGAGGGAAAAAATTTCCAGTCAGATTTCAGACAAGAAAGTTACAACTAGGTCCTCATAGTAATTTGTATCCAAGTTAGAATTTGTACAGTCTGTAATGTTTGCATTGCTTTGTGGTCATATTCTGCTACTATGCAACCGCACATAACATCTTGTGATCCAACTCAAACTATTCTGTGTGGGTAGTGTCCTGTTTAGTTATTGATCTGTGTATTAAGCGAACATTTTGCACTTGTCTCACACTATTTTATAACTCCTCTTCATGTAGTCCTGTGCATCATGCTACATAGCTAGGAACACAAAGTATTAAGAAACCTCATTTTTATGTTTTAAAATGGCTCAGGAGTGACAAAGGGATAGTGTTGCAAAAGAAATCACATTATTCACAACATAAAATACTCTATTTACACACACATGCATGTACACACTTGTGCACACACACACACACACACACACACACAATTGCGCACCTTGATCTGATTGCTGAGGTTCTTTAGCTGCAGTAGCCAGTCAGGCTCCTGGAAGAGTTCTTGCTCTGGCTTCTCCTTTAGCTGGGGGTCAAAAAACCTCAATCGCTCAGACATCTATAAGACAAAAAAAAAAAGAGAAAGAGAGAGAGAGAGAGAGAGAGGTATGTTTTAAAAGCTTTCTATTCACAACCAATGTAATCCAGAGCAGACAGTATAGACATCTGAAGCGTGTATGAGAGTATTATATACCTGTATAAGCTGGTTGATGAAAACAGGTGAATGGTAGTTGGGCAAGGCCAGAAGCGCACGAGAAATGACCTCACAATAGTGAAACGCTTGAGCACAAAGCCCCATTTCGGCCAGATAGCAAGTGTAGATGAACTTAAACACCTGCAAGGGTCAAAGGTTTGACTTTAATACCAGTCACAAAAACCCAAATATCACACAGAATGAAAGAAATTCTTTGGTGTAGCCACTAACAATCACTGCTGTCCATTAGATTGAGCAACAGAGATGTTTTTCTTCATAAGATATAGTCCTTTCAGGCAAGCTGCCTTTGAAATCGTTTCCTTCATCATCTTACAAACATATAAAATATTGGATGGTGTTGAACCCCTTGATTTTCACTCTGAAAGCATGTATATGTTTAAGATACCAACCTGGAAGTTGGGCAGTGAAAAAGGCTGGGAACCAAGTGACTGTGCATATTCATACGCTTCTGTCCTCTGGATCGCTTCTATAGTACAGAACCTCATGAAAGGAAGACTGCAAGAAAGAGAGAGAGAGAACTATTTAGTTTGAGAGCAATATTAAATATTATCACTACAGTTGCAATGTTTGAGTAATTTGCATGTGAAAAGCAACATAGTGGAGTACAAATGATGAAACGTTATGCCTTATTTTAGTTCTTGTTAAATGCTGCTGCAGAACAGTAGAGGTAAGCCAAAAAAATAGTACTTATAATTCTTTCTCCTAGTCTACTACACTAGATTTTAATAACCACCTACGCAGAGATGAATAACCATTACGCTATATGGCATTTCACGCTGCACTTAACCCTGTGTTATCAACGTTCTAAACCCTGCTTTTAATCTCATGTAGAGGAAAGTTTTACTTTTGCAAGTTAAATGCAGGCATAGCACAGCTTTTTGTGCATTTTCAGAGGCTTAACACAGCCAAGGAGGATTTACGTGGCAGCATTTTTCCTCACTGATACAAATGCACAAGACAAACTGTTATTTAAACCTGTCACGCACTATATTTATCCAATCATGGTTGTTGACACAGCAAATATGCAAATAAGGACGTTGCAGGTGTTGAGGAACATACAGTGTGAAATGTCGGATTATGAATAGCCAGGATTAATTGTTAACCCTGGGTAAAGTATGAGCTGTATGAAACGTGGAACAAGCTAACCCAGGATTCTGTTTACACAGGATTCAGAATGGCCCAGGGTTAACTAGAACAAGTGTGAAAAGCTCCTGTGTGTACCTGTGGTTGGAGCCAATGAGGACTATCTTGGTGCTCTTCTTGGTAAAGACACCGAAACCCACTTGAGCCATCAAGTAACAGAAATGGGCAGCATCAAGCAGACCTTTAGAAGCTGCAACACACACACACAGTCAAATATCATAAATATTTATCCTTTCTGCTATATCATTTAAGCAAAGGTAATAAATAAGCCCTTCTGGTGTGAGTGTTTACCCAGCGTATCTCCCATGGTCGTGATGGTGCGTGTGTCCAAATCGAGCGCATGTGTGAGGTTGGAAAGAACCATGGCCAGGTGAGGACGCCAGTCGCCCCACTTCTCATCCCCACAACACTGCCAGGGAAATGGAACACATGGAATAGGTAATCAAAATAGTATGCGCAATTAATGTTATTTAATTTATGTTCTTCAGAAATATTCTTTGCTATTCTAGCATCTTTGATGTATCTGACCCCCTTCCAACAGTGGCTACGTGATTTTTGAGATCCATCTTTTCACACATAGGACAAATAAGGAACTCCAAAAGTTACCATGTTCATCAATGCTCGAGAAGGCAACGCAATACATTAAGAATCATAGTGGTATAAACAGGATCATCAGTGTTAATTGTGTTATTTAATGTGTCATTTAGTGCTTAATTATCATTTTGAGGACTTACCGTGGCAGAAGCAGGCATCCTTCCTGACATGAGCTGGTAGACTGTCTGTAGTGGATCATTAATGGGAAGACTGTTGGCAAACCTGATAGACACAAAAACTTTATAGTAATCTACCTTTTTTTTTGAATTAGATAGATAGATAGATAGATAGATAGATAGATAGATAGATAGATAGATAGATAGATAGATAGATAGATAGATAGATAGATAGATAGATAGATAGATAGATAAAGACACTGTATTTGCTTTTTTTGAGTTACCTTGTCATGACTCTTGCATGTGTTCTGTTGTCCATCTTACTGGCCAGTAGAAGGGCATGGCCCCAAAGCCCGTTCTTCATAGCAGATTCAAGAGCATCCTAAAAGCAACACACAACCAGGTTAGTGTCACAATGTATGTGTAGGAGTTTATAGGCACTTAGGGTATTTAGGTACATAGGTAGAAGAAAGGAATGAAAGAAAAATCATTCTCCCTAATTTTGGCTCAGAACACCCCCAGTACCCATTAATATTTATAATCAGAGCAAAGTGTTGCTTAACATTCATCAGTTGACATGTTCTAACACATAAGTCTGGGACTGACAAAGTACATGTTGTTAGTATATGGGTGCCAGTGCCAAGCTGTGAGTTAATAGTCAACATACACCAATCAGGCATAACATTATGAGCACTGAGATGTGAAGTGAATAACACTGATGATCTCCTCATCATGGCACCTGTTAGTGGGTGGGATATATTAGGCAGCAAGTGAACATTTTGTCCTCAAAGTTGATGTGTTAGAAGCAGGAAAAATGGGCAAGCATAAGGATTTGAGGGAGTTTGACAAGGGCCAAATTGTGATGGCTAGAACACTGGATCAGAGCATCTCCAAAACTGCAGCTCTTGTGGGGTGTTCCCGGTCTGCAGTGGTCAGTATCTATCAAAAGTTCTCAAAGGAACGAACGGTGGTGAACCAGAGACAGGGTCATGGGCGGCCAAGGCTCATTGATGCACGTGGGGAGCGAAGGCTGACCCGTGTGATCCGATCCAACAAATGAGCTACTGTTGCTCAAATTGCTGAAGAAGTTAATGCTGGTTCTGATAGAAAGGTGTCAGAATACACAGAGCATGACAGGTCAGGGCTGTTTTTGTGGCAAAAGAGGGACCAACATAATATTCGGCAGTCGGACATAATGTTATGCCTGATCGGTGTACGAAGAGTTCAGTAAGGTAATGCTAAAGTTCTGTGAAATTAGCAATTAAACGCTCAAAGCAAGACATATTTTGAACATCAATGCAAGCACCATTTGTACCAATTTTAATTTTGAAGTTTTATTCTGATAAATAAATGAAGGATGTATTTGAGTTGCAGCCATGAAGTGTACATACATTAACGGCATGCAAGCACTGTAGGCTTATTCTCATCATTGACAGTGTGACAAACACAGTGACCATGCAATACAATTTCTTGTATGATGCTGATGTGTGTGTGTGTGTGTGGTCCTGCCTTTTTCCGCCCAAAGAGCAGCAGCTCTCGGAAACGTTCAGTCTCCTTTCCTACACTTTCAGCCACGCCCATGAAGGTGTCAGATAAGAGCGAGATCGGCCCTGACCCCTCCTCCTCTGGCCGTTCTAGTGCCTCATTGTTGAAGTCAATAAGGTTCGCCTCATTGGGCGATTTTCCTGGCAGCCACACTGAACGATGTTCCTTCAGCAAGAGATCAGCTAAGTCTGTGCCAACTACCGTCTGGGTTATATGAGAAAGAGAGAGAGGAATAGAGAGAGAGGTTTAGTGATTTTTCAGCTTTTCTAATTAAACACCCATTCACATTGTGGTTATTGATCATTGTTTTTTAAGACCCTTTAAAAATGAAACAAACCTAGAACTAAAATACCAATACAGTGCACACAGAAACACATGGGTACGTACCCCGTTCTGACGACACAGGAGCACGATGAACTCCCAGATCAGGAAGGCAGAGTCTTTGTCAATGAGGTCATCATTGCGCAGGCACTCCTGAGATTTGTTTTGGGCAAACTTTATAACATCAACCTTATGGGTTTCCTCCCTGACATATGCACACAAATACACACAAAGATGAGAAAAAGAAATAAAGGAAGCATCTGTATCCATCCATGTGCTAGAAAAATTCATTCAGGCTTACTTGACAAGTGGTCCTGGGAAGGATCGTAACTCAGCCTGCTCTGGAAAATCCTGCATCATTGTCTGAAATATTCATCCAAAAACAACAGTAATTACCACATATATACATTGCATTCTTGTATATTTATATCCAGCTAAAAGCTACATGCTATAATGCTATAGCTATCCAGATTTGTTTGTAAAATAAAACATCATCGTTACCTCCATGTTATGAATCTCGACAAGGGCAGGCTGCCCAGCTGAAGGCAGGTTGGGTTGAACTAAGATCAGCTGACCTGCTGGACCAAACCGAGCACAGCAGTGAGGAACAGAGTACTTCTCTGGTGTCAATGGCCTTGGAGGAGCTAAAAGATAGAAATAGAGAGGAAGAAAATGAGAGAAAAGCACTTTCTCTATGTCAATCAAAGACACAAACATTACCAATGAAACACAAAGCTCAATCCTGACAGAACACTGGTAGGTGCAATGATATTACAGTCCCAGTTTTGCCCTAGCTTTCTATTTCTGTGGGTGTGCAAATCTATTTATGTTTCTATTAAGGATGCATTGAGACATAATGGTGTGAGTCAAATACTGTGCTTAGTACTCATAAAAACACTGATACCATCATCTGATACTACATGATGCTGTACACTACAATTGTACCAGTCAAGTCTGTAAATATGAAACTTTTAAGGTACAATTTGTAGCACTTGTTCTCCTCTGAATTACTATTTAACTTTTGCTAATACTGCTCTGTATGTTCAGGTTGTCCTAATCTTAACCCTCACAGTCAATGCATAAATATCTTACGCATAAAACTAAGCACAAGGAGTTCGAAGAGCAGAACAGAGCAGCAACCAACATAAACTGAGCTAAACATCTAAAAAATCTTCTTGAGACGCACCTTACTGCTTAATAATAAGTAGCTGACTCCTTTTGGTGTCAATATTTTCTGAAATAGTCTACAGAGATCTCTAGTTCTAGGTCTGTTTCTGATCTTGACCATGTTAACTGCTTTGAATATTAGGTCAAGATTTTCCTCATGTCTAATTTCATCTTCTGAAGCATGTGTTCAAATGACATCCTGATGGATTTGATGAAGGTTTGCACAAACGTGTGGAATACATTTTTGTATTACAAAGACAGCCAATGTCTTGCTTTCACCAGCAGTTTAGAGAAGGTGATGGATGATGTAGTTACCCTGTTCAGTCGCAGCCCATGTGGAGTTTGTGGCATCATACTGGCTGTAATTCAGGGTGTCTGTCTGCTCGGGGAACTGGCCATACGAATAATCGACAGGCAGTGTGGTCGCTGTAGCTTCATAATCTGCAGCGACGAGATCCGGCTGACTTCTGTACACCTGACTCTACAGAGAGAGAAACAATAAAATTAAAAGTGTGTTGTTATTGTCAACATGTTTTCAATATGTTTATATGCTTAATTAGCCAAGGCGGATTTTCTGCGTTCCAACCTACTGAGATTTTACATGCAAACAAATGGAATATATATATATATATATATATATATATATATATATATATATATATATATATATATATATATATATATATATATATATTATTACTAAACATGACATCTTCAAACATACTGTTTTCTCCAAATGTTTTATAAAACAGCTTGCCAGCTTTCTAATCAGACCAGAATAAAAAAAAAAAAAAAAAAAAAAAGCTGTTACGGTGTGTGAAAACTGTTCCTTTCTCACATACAATCTTCAGCGCTGTAACTAGTCTCTGCTCCAACAAGCCGCCTTTAGATAAGTAACTGGCATAAATGTAAACAAAGTAAATGTGTAGTGTGCATTTCAAGGCACACTTGTATAATCTGAATTTATAAATCCCTTACACACACACCCCTATACCCTCCACCTCACCCAGCCCCAACTCAAAGCCAGCCTTACATGTCTAAGAAAACCAGATATATTAAAGGAAGGAGAAGAAATAAAATAGAGCTGGAAGTCTGGGTTTTGTGTGCAAAGAAAGGGCAAAATTTTATATATACAGGGTTTGAAAGACATCCCTCCAGAATTATTCCAAATTAGGACATGTCCAAGTCAGACTTTTAAAAATGTTTATATGCCTGTAACCCTCTCTGATTTCATGTTATTTTTTGATGTGGGTTTGCTCAAGGGCCTAACAGATGCAGCTTCGGCATTCTGGGATTGAAATTTCAAACACTGAGCCACCGCCACCACCAGCACCAAGCTAAACATAGGTATGGATGTAAAATATATAAAAATCTGTGATATCTGCATCAAAACTAGAGCAAGATGAAGAGACATGCACGCGGGTAAACATGTATTCACACAGACAACCACACAGACACACTTTTATCCACCTACTATCTATTATAAGTTTGAGAGAGAGAGAGAGAGAGAGAGAGAGAGAAAGTGAGAAAAGAGACCTGCTGTGAGCGAGAGCTGAAGCTGCTCCGGCGGCTGTGTGTCGATCTCTCGCTGTGAACAGAGCGTCGCTCCAACTCATCTCCGTATGTGTCCCGGCGACGGCAGTCATCATCGAAACTTGAATCGTAGCCAGGATAGTAACGCCATGGGTCATCATAGCCTTCACGTCTGGGGATGATTAGCATAGGGCCCGTTAACATGGTTATAACAGTGCATGTCCATATCCAAAATAGCTGAGATGAAATTTAATTCTAACCACTCATTCATTTGACTATTAATAATATTATAATTAGCTATTGGTACAAAAATGACTAATGCAGTGTAGTGTAACCACGGCATATACACTGAAAACAACCTTCTTTTATCCAAAAAGAAAATACACTACTAGTGTGCAATCTATAGTCTGTACTTGTTTTAGTGTGATTGTATAGATTAAACATCTCTGAATACCAAAAAGAAAGGACAGCAGGGAAATATTTTAGCATGGATGTATACCTGTTGGAATACTGTTGGCCGAAGTAAGGGTCAGCTCTTCTGTAGGCCTCTGGGTCATAATTATACCAGCCATAGACCTGATCGTAGTAACTTCGATAACGTGGGTCATAAAGAGCATTGGGGTCATACCACCTATTCTGATCTACAAGTAAAGCAAGAGTTTTGTTACACACAATCACATATACACAGAAACAGAGGCAAGTGTTATAGAACTGTTTACCCTATGTACTTACCCATGTACTTATAGTAATTTGCATAGTAGTCTTCATAGGCACTGCGGTTAGGCCTGGGGTAATCCTCAGCATACCCCTGCCTGAAAGCAGGGAGAAGAGAAGGAACAAGAAAGCAAATCATACAGAGAGCAACAACTGCAGGTTTGTTTTCTCTTTTCCAAACAAAGATCTATTTTTATAATCTCATTTATATGACACATTTATTCACTGTTCGATCTCATGCATGTTGTCGGGGTTGTACAGACCAGTCAATAATACATTCACTTCTTGAGGTGAAGCTAAACCAACAGTCAGTGAGACTGGTCATTAAGCTATAAGGAGCATGAGGTCTATGGACATGAACTTTCATTACACATTTTCATCTGAGCTGCCAAGTTGTTCATATGAGCGTATTTTAAAATTGCTGCATCCTTAAATAGTGTGATATGCAATACACCTTTACTCCTTTGAACAATTACTGCACTGATGTTTATTTGAAGTTAAGAAGCATTTAAATAGTAATTTGTAGCCTATATAGGGCTGTTAATCACAGTGTGGTTTGTGCTGCTGTTTGTCTGTATTTAATTGCAATAAAAAAATACAATTAAGTGAACTGAATACTTTTAGAAAGCCTTGACCTCATGGACCACTTACCTGGAGCTGGGTCGGTCAGAGTACTGACTGGTCCTAGAACTTGGCCTCTCTGGCTGTCGGTCTGCTTCCCGGTAACCAGGGTTTGGTCCGTTGTACCGACCATACCGCGGATCTCCCCTTCGATATGGGTCTTCCTGCAAGTAGAATTGTTCATCTCAGTATAGAAACTCAATTTAAGACTCCCGATTGGCATTCGCCTCGTCATCCAAAGCGTTTCAAATCCCAACAAGGACACAGCCATTCATGACCAAGGGCTAAGAGAGCTCTCAAAGTGAGAAGGATCATATACTCTCTATACCTCCAGTCACTTATACTGAAACTAGCCAATCATGGGAGACTATGAGCTCATAAATGTACAATATATAAGGTAGTGCTTTTCTCTGAGTGTGTTATGCCCTGCCTTGCCTGTGACACAGCTCGAAAAGATGCAATAGTTGGCTTCATATGTCTTGGAGGTAGCACACGATAGACAAAAATAAAAGAATTTGCACACTACTGTGGCCTCATGCTCCAACTAACAGCTCAAATTGTTTTTCGTCTTAAATGACTTTTAATTCAACATCTGTCACCCCTAAATTTACAGATCATGTAAATGAAGGAAATTTAAGAATACCTGGTAGTAGCTCTGAGCCCTTGGGTCCATTTGTGGGTAGGGAGGTGGAAAAGGATGCCTTCCATCCTGGTACTCTGTGTAGTAGCTGCCAAATCCAGGCCCAGGAGGCACTGGAGGTGGAGCACCGTAACCATGCTGACCCCCAAGTGCAGATGGGGGACGCTGGGGGTCATGGGTACCAGCAGAATTTCCAGTTTGAGGAGGATATGTGGAGGATGGGGTGGCTTGAGAAACTGGTGGAGCCTGTGGGGGAGGTTGATATTGTGATGCTGGATGCGCTGAATTAGAGGGACCAGAGGGGGCATTACTAGACTGATTACTGGGAGCTCTAGGGGGATTTGAGGTTGGTTGCTGAAGCTGAGGTTCACTATCAGCTCGTGCCCCTTGCTGCGCATCTTTGGTGACCTGCAAGTAAAAGCCAGCTGCATTATTTACTGGGCCAGGGGTAGGAGCGGTATGAGAAGGGGCCTGATTTGTGCTCTGTGCTTGGTGCATAGAAAAATCAAGAAGTTCATAATTTGAGCGATGATTCTGATTGATGGCAGAAGCAGAAGGAGGAATTTGTGAATTAGATGGTGGAAGTGATTGGCTTCCTGGTGATTGGGTCTTCAAAGTAGTAGACTGAGCTGGTTGGACAGGAAGTGGGGCATCTTGGACTTCTCGTGCCAGATTTAATGGATTCTGGTTTGGAGGTGGGTGAAAGCTGATTGGCGTTTGAGAAAAAGGAGGAAATGGATGATTGGCAGAGTGAGAACCCTGTGGCAACTGACTGGCCACTTGGGCTTGAGATGGTGGCTGAACAGGCACATTTGTTTCCTTGGGACTCATTTGATTGGTTGTTTGGACAGGTATTTGAGGAGAAATCACTGTATAATTGGAAGAAGGTGTGGCAATCAAAACAGGCTGGTTTAGGGACTCTGTGGGAGGCGTGGACACTAGCAAAGAAGCATAGCCCAAACTTGCCTGAGGAGCTGAATCAGGTGGGTTCTCAAGGTTCTCCGAGTGAGGCTGTGTATGTGCCCTAGGAGGCTGCAGATCCAGGGGCCCATCTTCTGGTGGCTGGATAATCTCAGTACTGGGCACAGATGAAGCTATAGTAGCAGCAAGAGGAGGTGCTGCTGGTGCCAAAAGGATATTAGCACCAAGATTAGCCACATCACTTTGAGCCCAAAGGGTTGTGGCAGGACTTTCACAGGGTCGTCGCGGCCCCTGAGCTCGAGACGAAGGCCTGCGATCCTGTCCTCCGGGAAAGTAGATTGTCTCCATATTGTCTGGAGGCTGCTCTAAGTTGCCAGGCAAGACATCAACTCCAATTTTTTCCATGACCATTCTGGCACGGTCAACTTCGGCAGGTCTAACCCCTACACTGTGTGATCGCACAGGCTCAAATGAAGAATTAGCACTGGCTTGGAACACCCCAACTGGTTTTGGAGGGCTAGGTGTGGGGAAAGTAGGACTTTGCTCTGAAGCAGGAGCAGAATCTATCTGTTCAAAGTACCCACCAGCAGAAGGATGGGATGCTGGTGTATCAGGGGGCCGGGGGCTTTCTTGTTGGATAAACGTCCCAACAACTCCTTGATGTCTTCGAGGAGGGTGGCTGCTGCTGTGGGGGGCATGACCACTGCTATGACTGACATTGCTATAGCTGGATGAGACACTTGCCGATCGTACAGGACGAGAGGCGGTTTCAGGTGTTTCCAAGTTAGGCCCTGCCTCATAAGCATGGCTTGATGGTGGTTCATTAGGCAAAACTTCCTGATTGGGAACACATTCCAGATTCTCAACTGAGTCACATGGACCTGCAGTCACTTTGACATTCCCGGTTTCATTCAAACAGGGATTAAGGTTTTCATTTACTTCCCTGCCTTGGGGAGGATGGGAGACCCCATTAACATGGCCCTCCCCAGAAAGAGTCTCTTCATTTTCTACATCATTGCCATGAAAGAACATGGACAGAGTTCCAGGGTCAGCAGATGGAACTGTATATGGAAGAGGACGCTGCAAGGGGTCCTGTGGAACCTGACTGAACCATGGCTCTGAAGCACCACCAGTCTGGCTGAAATAGCTCCTGGCAGAAAAGTGAGAGTTTTGTTGCGGGGAAACTGCTGGCTCACCCATATTCAGCAGGGCTGACTGACTATGATTCTGAGTGTGTGGCTGAAATGGGCCAGGATAGGGCAAAGCGGCAGGTGGAGGAGCCTGTGCTTGAGGGTATGCATGAAACGGCTGTGGTGTATCACTGGTTGGCTGAAAGTAGTTCTGAACGGAAGGAGGACGACTGCCATGATCAGGTCCAGAATGGGATGGAGCAGGCGGCGTGGGCTGAAATGGAAGTGTACTTTGAACTGGTGGGGTCAAGGCTGCGGGGGGAGCATGCACTGTGCTAGAATTGAAAGGAGGGACAGAGTTAGGTAACTGCGCGATGTATGGCATTGGTTCTTGGGAGCTGAAATAGCCAGGTTCAGCAGATGGTGGGTTAGTGGCCAATGGAGGTCCTGAAGGACCAGGATGAGGGGTGAAAAAGGTGTGTACAGGACCAGATACTGGCACTTGTGCTCCTGACGGTTGGCCTTGAGGTGGACCAGTCTGGTTAAAACCTGTTGCGAGAGGGGCTTGCATAGGAAGAGGACTACTGTTTAGTGGAGGAGTCTGGTTGCTTACACTTGCAGAGGAAGAGCCTTGCCTCCCAAAGGCAAAAGGGTCAGTCAGTGGCTGTGGAGGTGGAGTCGATGCTGCATTGGGGGCCAGTGCTCCATGCTTGTGAGGTCGATTTCTCCTGAAAGCATTTGAGCCACCAGAGGTAGGTGGTGGTGGTGTACCACATGCTCCAGGAGGCGCAGTACGAGGAGGAGGTTGCATCTCTGCTAACTGACACAGGCCTCCAGAGCTCAAGACAGAAGACAATCCCTGGTGAGAAACAACACAAGAAATGTTTGGTGTAATTGGAGCAGAAAAAATCATGTCATAAATGTATAGAATATCTTATCCGTGTTCTGCCAGGTACACATCCTAATTTGATCAGTGGACCATGCTGAAGGTGTTTCAGTAGTCTTACTCTGAATTACTCTCACATACTATAACTGTGACAGTGTTCTAAAGCGTAAATGTAATATGCAAAAAATTAATGTAACCTAAAGGTACTTTATCCACTTTTACTCAAGCACTTTACCCACATTCACTCACTTCTAAAAAAAATAATAATAATAATAATAAAAAAAAAAAAAGTCAAACAGTGTTTTCAGATAATGCTTCAAGGTTTACGTATCTATGTCCATAAATTATAAAATATGTGAACACAACCTGCAAATAGGTGGTGATGCTTTTCGTCTGATCATGACTACTTCCAGCATAATGTGCCATGTTATACATCTCAAAATGGCTCCATGAACATCACAATAAGTTCAGTGTTGTACAATGGCCTCCCCAGTCACCAGATCTGAATCCATTAAAGTAGCTTAGGAATGTGGTGGAATGAGAGATTCACAGTACAATTCTGCAGCAGACAAATCTTCAACAATTATTTGATGCAGTCATGCCATCATGGACCAGAATCTCAAAGGAATGTTTCTAGCATCTTGAGGAATCCATGCAACAGAGAATCGAGACTGCTCTGAGAGCAAAGTTTGGTCTTATGCAGTATTAGTATGATTTTCCTAATAAAATGGAGTGTATGTTATAATAATAGAGTGTAATAATATCTTATTCTTACAAGTTACTATTTCTTATATTAATATGTCTAAGAGGAATTTCTATATAATGATTTCATTTACATCTAATTTAATATAATAATGTAATAATAATCAATATGACCAAACACTATGTCTGTCTATAAGCTGATTAGCAGTCATTCCAAAATTGTTAATATTTACGGTAAACTTGGAGTCCTTGATAATATTGGACCCTGATAATAAACACCCTGACAACTTCTACACTTATAACCTAAACTGTTTATGCAACAGGGACACTGTATCAAAGAATTATACCTTTAAAATGAAAAACTGAATCATGATGTTGATCATAATCATCAACCACATTAGTCTTATTTCCTGAGGCAAATGATTCAAGACATTTCCTGGACTCTTTTCAGCTGTTCACTTTTCACTCTTGCCCTGCCGTTGCATAACTGAAGGTTAACTTCAGTTCTGTTAACCTACAACTTCTACAAAGATTACAACTTTAGCTGCAGTCATCTATACAGAGAAAGTGACAACACATGCATCACAGATAATCTGACTTCATGAATTTATACCCATAAGTTACAATTTGCTGTTCAATGCATTCACACAATTTGATCAACACTACATCAGTCAAACATTTTAGATGGTCCGTCTGTTTTTACAACTATAATAAAAGTAAAGCTTTGCTGCTTAGTTTGTCCATTACAGTAAGCAATGAAAAATTTTGATTAGTTGTAAAAGCTAACTTATATCCAAAGAAACATAATGGATAAGTGAACATTTACAGAAAACCATGTTTTCTAGTTTCCCATAATCAACATGTGCATCAATGCAAAGAAGTCAAACAGTTTTCAGGTGAGCTGAAAGAGTACTCAAGTCAAAATAAACAATCCCTCTTTAGTAATTGCAATACACCGACCAGGCATACCACCTGCCTAATATTGTGTTTTTCCCACTTTTGCTGCCAAAACAACCAGTCATGCACTGTGTATTCGGACACCTTTCTAGCATTAACTTCTTCAGCAACTTGAGCAACAGTAACTCGTCTGTTGGATTGGATCACATGGGCCAGCCTTCACTCCACAAGTGTATCACTGAGCCTTGGCCGCCCATGACCCTGTCTCTGGTTCACCACTGTTCTTTCCTTGGATCACTTTTGATAGATACTGAACACTGCAGACCAGGAACACCCCACAAGAGCTGCAGTTTTGGAGATGGTCTGATCCATCACAATTTGGCCCTTGTCAAACTTGCTCAAATCCTTACGCTTGTCCAATTTATCCTGCTTGTAACACATCAACTTTGAAGACAAAATGTTCACTTGCTGCCTAATTTACATTTACATTTCTGGCATTTGGCAGACCTTCTTATCCAGAGCGACATACAAAAGTGCTTTAAGTCATTATCATTGAAAACATTAACACTGGTTCAATAGGTTACAGACTACCATTAGCCTAAAATTGGATTTTTTTTTTAAACCATATAACAATACATAAACATGGAAAGATAAGAGCTAGTTTAAGTGCCTCAGGAAAAGGTAGTTCTTAAGACGTCGTTTGAAGACTGTCAGAGACTCTGCTGTACGGACATCTAGGGGAAGTTCATTCCACCACCTCGGTGCCAGAACAGAGAAGACTCTAGATGAATACCTACCTTTTACTAATATATCCCACCCAGTAACAGGTACCATGATGAGGAGATAATCAGTGTTATTCACTTCACCTCTCAGTGCTCATAATGTTATGCCTGATCAGTGTTACATTATTCTAAGTCAGGGTTGAATCCAGAGCCCATCCCAGACACACTAGGTGCGACGCAGGAATACACCTTGGGTGGAACAACAAACACACAGTTTATAGTATCCCGAGAGCTATAAGGCAGCAACACTACCTGCTTCACCGCCACGCCACCCTAGATCTCAAATACACAAGTGATGACTCATGAAAACACTTCCCAAAAGTCCCAAGCCTGCTAAAGGTTATTTCTAGGAAATTCCCAAAATGACATACAGGTAAAGCGTTGTATTTAAAGGCAAAATTGTTGCAAATAACAAAAACCATAATTACATACAATAAATAACACTTCATGCGTTGCCTTTATGGCGTCATTTTCTGTTGTTGTTGTTGTTTACACAACACCATTCCCTGACTTTCTACTCTACACTCTAGATAAAAAGCGTCAAATCAAAATAATGTCATTCTTTTACAATTTCCCCAGACAAATAAATGGAAGGACCTGGTACTTGGCTTTATTTTTGTATTTTCCATGAAACTAAGTTCCGAATTAAAGATATTTATAGAAATTTGACATCTTTGGATTTCTCTCTGTACGCACGTTTGTTATGCATCCTCTGACATCACTTCCGGATTAAACAAGTCTCTTTAAATTTAGCCAGCTGAGTATTTTATTTAATTATTTTTTAATAGCATCTAAATAGATATGGTCATCTCGAGAAAACCGGAATGTTAACTCAGTGTTTAAGGAAGGAACTTAACTCAGTGTTTAATAATAAGGAACTAAACCATGGTACAACAGCTAGTACCCAGGCTAGTTTAAAGTTACTTAATGCTAGCGCTTTATTAGCAGGAGATACCGGCAATCCTTATTATGCGTACAAAAAGATCAGCTACGTGTTATAAGAAAGCACGTTATAAAGGATAAATAAACTGGGAAAACGCTTGTCAAACGTCAGACTACTTCACTACGTGATAGTTTAAGTGATCATACAGCTAGATGAGTGAGGCGAGAAAGAATCAGCTGGAAGCAGCAAATCAAGCCGGATTAACGCACTACTGACTAACACATGCAGCAGAAGATCGATCGAATAGAATTCTTATCCAAATTGTGCCTTATAATCCATCAAACAAAGCAGCAGCCTGGAGACGATTCGCATATAACGCAGTTTTACCCCGAGTAATTTTCCCCCCAGCAAATAGCTGCTGACTCGCAAGCCATCTCCCATTAGCTAGCTAGCTAGCATTTGGTGTTAGCATGCTAGCCGAGTATAAAACTGTCCCACGATATTTTGCACGTATTGCGAAGATCATATGAAAAGAACTTGACAAAACAATACCTCTGCTCTTTAGCTTTGCTGCTAAGCCACAGATTCAGTTATATATGAGACAGCGTGTTATTCTTACAGCTGTGCAGGACGTTAAGGCTGACACTTGTCCGCCATCTTTGCTAAGCACATCCTGAGCGACGTGTACATGAAACGTCACGATGCTCCTCAACGACGGAGCGCACGAGACGTCACTTTTCCAAACAGAGGAGCGCCACGTCCTGTTTTCTCTGCAGCTCGTTTCTTCGCTGCTGCAATGAAACTGATGTGTTATTCCGAGATATTCGAGTTTCTTAAGGGGATAAAAAAGCGAAGGATTTTATTCACGCAAGTGATTAAAGTGGTTGTGAGAAAACACCTGTCAAAGAGACTGGACACTGAAGAGAGCCCTCTGCTGGCTTAAATGATTGTATATGACCATTTATTTAATTATTAAACAGATAGATAGACAGACAGACAGACAGACAGACAGACAGATAGATAGATAGATAGATAGATAGATAGACCATCACAAATACTGTCATAATGCATACAGTCATCTAGAATGTGTGCTGTGATATTCACTGAAACTGAGGCTCAGACCTGTTCCAGGATGACAATGCCCTGTGCTTCCGTGAAGAACACACAGTGTGCCAAGTTTAAAGTGGAAGAATTTGAGTGGTCTTCACAAAGCTCTGACTTCAACCTAACTGAACACCTTTGGGATAATTTGGAATTGAACCCATAAGGCCACAGGTGTGAGGTAGAAAGCCACCATGTTCCCGGCTTGCGTTTGACTATCAAAAAGAAAAAAGTATGGCGTTTTTTCAGATTCTTATTTAGTTCGTCTAGCAAAAAGGACAGAATACAAAGGTACTTATTTAATATTATAGTGAAAAGTAACTCAGCTTCCTGGCAGTTATTCAACATTCACAGACCTGTATTAATGATGTGCAAAGTTCACATCATATTTAAAATATGGCTGCAACAACAATTTTTTTTAATCAGTTAGTTGGACTGTGATATGAAGTATGCTGTGGCACTTCACTTCCTTTACATTATAAAAAGCTTATGATGGAAATAGCAGAGAATGTATGGACTATTTGCATTTCGCTATGCTGTTGGCCTGATGACATTCACCATATGTCCAAGTTGTTTAGAACATCTTTGTAGTTGTTGTTATGGAACTGGAACTAAAAGGCACCAGCATGACAACGACCAGTTCCAGTGTGACAATGTTGCTGTGCACAAAGTGAGCCGTGTCAAGACATGGTGTACCAAGAGTAGAGTGGAAGTATTTGAATGGCCTGCACAGAGCCTCACTGAACACTTTTGCAATGATTTGGAAAGCTGAGCTCACCTCAACACCAGTTTCTGTTTGTGTATTTCACATAAATAGAATTGCACACAACTAGCAGCATGGAATAAGAAGATTTTGTCACATATACATTACAGCACAGTGAAATTCTTTCTTCACATTACCCAACTTTGGAGGTTGGAGTCAGAGTGCATGGTCAGCCATGATACAGTGCCCCTGGAGCAGAGAAGGTCAATGGCCTTGTTTGGGGGCCCAGCAGCGGCAACTTGGCAGCATGCCATATGATATAAACTCCCGGTCCACATATATTGTCCATTGATAAAAACAATCTAATCAGCCAATCATGTGGCAGCAGCAAAGATCACTGTAGCGTGCCAGATGGGCTGGTTTGAGTACTACATAAACTGCTGATCTCCTGGGATTGTCACATATAACAGTTTAAGCAGAGTTTACACAGAATGGTCCAAAAAGCAAACTACGTCTTGTAAGCAGAAAGTCTACAGGCTTGTTGATGAGAGATATCAGACAAAAAAGACCAGGAAGCCTATAGTAACTCAAATAGGCTTTCTTTCACACCACAACTTGAGGTGAATAGGCTACAACAGCAAAAGCACACATCACATTTCACTCTGATGTACAGACTGACCCAAACTGGACAGTTAAAAACTGGGGAAAAAAATCTGCAACTATCCAGTTTGGGTGATTATGTGCTCGTGAAAGCCTCAGATTCCTGAGGCTATCAGTGACATCTGATGTGGTCTTTTGCTGTTGTAGCCTATTCAGGCTTTGTGCATGTTGAGATGCTTTTCTGCTCACCGCAGTTTTAAAGAGTGATTCTATGAGTTACTGTATACTTGTACATACTATACTAACTGCTGCTTAATGTTTTACCATTCTGTGTACTCTAGAGACTGTTGTGTGTGAACATCCTAGAAGATTTCAGCAGTTTCTGACATATTCAAACCAGGCATTTGGTACCAGCATCCAAGCCAAAAATCACAGAAATGACAATTTTTCTTCATTCTGATGTTTGATGTGAACATTAACTGAAACTCCTGACATGTATCTGCATGAGTGCTGATGCTACATGGTTGCCTGCATTAACAGGCAGATGTACAGGTGTTTCTAATAGTGTACAGCTATCTCTATTTCTATCTTTAATGATATTGCTCTATCATTGTTTCTGCATATCCATCCCTCCATCAATTACTTTAAACGCATACAAGCATTTCAAAAAGTTTTATTACGGACACATTCTCAAACAAACAAGCACAAAAAGGGCCAAAATCAGCAGAACATCACAAGCTTTTTATTTATTTTATTTCATTTTTGACAGAATGGACACTTATAAAATGTAAAAAACTAACCGAAGTGTCTGAGACAAAATTGGCATTTGAAGCTAAAACAATGCACATGGAAACGAAAATCTCTCACAGCTAAAACTAGAATAAATAGCTACACACGTAAAAGAAGATAAATGTTTGACTTGTTCTGCCTCCATGATTGCATAGCACACAGATGAAGGACTTTCATATTAAAATAAACAGGAACATATTTCATAAGATTCTGATTAGGATTACATGCTGAAACAGTCTCATATTATTCATTTGGGGATTTTCATTAACTTAGGTATTACTGTATGGAAACAGTGATTTGACCAGCCTCTACCTTGGAACCCCCCAAAAAAATAAATCCTGCGTTTCTGAGAGGACATGCAAAATGTACACACACTGACAAAACCCTCATGTATTCCTACCACCACACACACACACAAACATCTGAACATCCTTCATACATTTTTTTGGTCCAGTAAATTTGTACAAAAAGATCTGTTTATGTAAACCAGGTCCACTAATTAAAGTCACATATTAGCAAGGATGAAGATAGAGCAGTGTGTGTGTGTGTCTGTTATGCAGTTGCCTGTGTGTACCCACTAGGTGAATACAGTCCAATTCTGGGCCACTGTGAAAGTTGCTGGAGGGTTGTGTGTGTGTGTGTGTGTATGTGTACTCAGACGTAACTCGTTTTGGTCATCTCAGTCAGCATGGAGTTATTGTGTGGAAGTGTGTAAATATTGTGTTTTTTTTTTTGTTTTTTTTTGCTTTAGTCTATATCCAGGTCACTGTCAGAGTCGTTGGTGTTGCCGGTGCGAATGGATGAATGCGTGTTTGTGTGTTGGTGTTTTTCAGGGAGCAGCCCGTACTCCTGCAGCAGTGCCTCCACGTCAGTGGCGTAGAAGTCGTCCCCTAGCTGGTCAGAGACACGGACCAGGTTGCCCACCAGATCGCCACCGCGGTACAGTAGCAGTGCGGGCAGCGCCGAGCTGCGGAACAGAGCACTGGTGCCCAGTACTGAGCCCTGTGCTGCACAGAACTTCACCTGCAAACACAAACACACAGAACTTACAACATGGACATCCAGTACACAGCAATAAAAAAAATGGCACGAGTCACATAAGTGTGTGTTTCTTGAGCTTACATAAAATAAAGTATAAAAAAGCATATAACGGGCTGCCTGAGCCCTGCTCTTGACCATGGATTGCTGATTACTGGATTGTATTGTTGATTTCTCACTTGTCTGATCTTCGAGTCTGTTGTCAGGCTTGTTACCAAAACAACAAAACTGAAACCTCACACCTCTTCAGGAGCAGCCTAATTCAGCATTAACAAAATATTACATTTGAATGAAGTGGTGTATATACACTGACCAGGCATAACATTATGACCACCTGCCTAATACCGTGCTGATGCTTATTTTGCTGCCAAAAACAGCCCTGACCCACTACGCACTGTGTATTCTGACACCTTTTTTTTTTTATTATCAGAACCAGCATTAATTTCTTCAGCAATTTGAGCGACAGTAGCTCGTCTGTTGGATCGGATCACACGGGTTCCCCACATGCATCAAGGAAACTTGTTCACCCATGACCACGTCTCCGGGTTCACCACTGTTCCTTCCTTGGACTACTGCAGACCAGGATCACCCCACAAGAGCTGCAGTTTTGGAGATGCTCTGATCCAGTAGTCTAGCCATCACAATTTGGCCCTTGTCAAACTTGCTCAAATCCTCATGCTTGCCCATTTTTCCTGCTTCTAACGCATCAATTTTGAAGACAAAATGTTCACTTGCTGCCTAATATATCCCACCCACTAACAGGTGCCATGATGAGGAGATCATCAGTCTTACTGGCACCTCTCAGTGGTCATAATGTTATGCCTGATCGGTGTAAGTGTGGGCAGTTTCATTCACGAGACACTACAGTACATTAAGGTCATGAAATCAGAATTCTGCAAATGCCCTTATCATCATAACAGAGCTGCACCTCAGCTCTTAGATCCCTGCTTAAGCAAAAATGCAGTTTCCTGTTAGCATGTTTGTACTACTCCTAATCCCCACTGAGCACATAATGACATTAGTATTTCTGTAAGCTTTTGGAAGATGCTCTTCACCTCTGGGTATTGCAGAGCGAGACAAATCAGGCTTCCCTCCATGGCCTGGCAGGCAGGCACGTCGGGCTCGAAAATGTGCACCAGTACTAGAGTGCTTCTGCCCTCTTCGTCAATGGCACGCAGGAACTCCTCGCCTGAGGAAATGGAGATGACGCGTTCGAAACGTCGCCCACCACTCAGCTGCCGCCTCATTTCCTCCATACGCTGCAGCCGGTACTGCTGGAGGAAAGCTTCGTCATCGTCGTCATCCTCTTCCTCATCGACTCGCAGCGTTACCTGAAGGAAAACAAAGAAAGATAAATTCTTTGGAAGTCAGTGGGGAGCATCACAAGAGGTGCATCCCAAACCTCACACCGTTTTATTCTACTCATTTTGTAGCATAAATAATATGATTATTGTGTATGCACTGAAAATTCTGATAAGAAGTGAATTTCAAGTACCAGGATGATCAAATAAATAAAAAAATTTAAAAAAATGTAGCATGGCATGTTAGACACGATCACAGCTTTGCTCATATAGAAAAAGAAGGGCGGGGCTACAAGGTGCCGACGCAGGACGAGAAAAAAAAAGTAGGATAAGTACAGGGCATTTTACAAATGTCTTATAAACTAGCCCACGTTGTATGATATTTATTTTTCAACATTTCTACCATTTAGCTATCTTTATTTTTACTCATGACAAGTGTTCAGCTTTTGTGTCCTCAGTATACTGAAGAATAAAATGAATGTAAACTGCTACTGAGGTTTCAGCATACTCAAAACATGGTACTTTGTATTTGCTTTTAAATATTTCACTGTTGTCTGGTGTAAGGCCAAGAACTGCTTTTAACCTGTTTTTCTCCCCCACAGGAAAATTTTTCATCCACAGACACGCTCCTCTGACTGCACTCTCGACATTAGCTCTGAATTTAAAAGCTGTGACTTTAAAAGCAGGGCACAGCATTTGGAAGTTGCATAATTTCAGGATTAGGCTTGTTTTTGGAGCACATACACTATATTGCCAAAAGTTTTGGGAGACCCCTCCAAATAACTGAATTCAGGGGTTGGACTTGGCCCCTTAGTTCCAGTGAAAGGAACTCTTAATGCTTCAGCATACCAAGACATTTTGGACAATTTCATGCTCCTAACTTTGTGGGAACAGTTTGGGGATGACCCCTTCCTGTTCCAACATGATTGCACACCAGTGCACAAAGCAAGGTCCATAAAGACATGGATGAGTGAGTTTGGTGTGGAGGAAATTCCTGAGTCCTGACCTCAACCTGATAGAACACCTTTGGGATGAATTAGAGCGGAGACTGTGAGCCATTCCAAAACTGGGACGTCTACCTTTACATGCACATGAATGTAGTATGCACCCCAACCCAGAAGGTTTGTATTCTGTTCTCCTTATCATAAAATGTTTTACACATTATATGGAAATACACTTGTCTGTACTTTGCATCTAACCTTGCCATTAAGCTTGTCTTGCAGCTCCTTCTGCTTCTGCTTGTCCATTTCTTCATCCAGATGTGATCTGCAAGTCATGCTGAGCTTCTTTATCAGACGCTCCATCTCCTTCTGTTGCTCGGCTCGCTGTTCCGTCTCAAGCTGCTTGTACTTCCTCCAGTCGTTGATAACACCTTTTGGACCTGCAAGTGTACATACGCATATATACACGCATACACAGTGGTCAGAAATGGTACCGCCTTGTTCTCCCATATAAGCACAATTTAGCATTTTTAAAATTAATCGATCTAAATATACAAAGGACCTAAAAGATTTCAATAAAAAACATTAAAAGAAAAAAAAAAAATAATAATAATAATACAGGATAGGGCACAAGGCAGGGGACATCCTGGACAAGGTGCCAACCCACTGCAGGACACAATCTCGTACTCATTCACACATAAACTTAAATATACAACACTGTATTTATTGATGCAACACTGTGTGGAATCAATAAATAAATGCATAAAAGCATTACAGTCACCTTGCATTAGTGTGGGTGTCTCATTTGGCTGATGTAAGCACTTATTGTTATTCTCATGCTGTGACAGATTATCTAATAATTGTCAGTAATATTCTGTGTACTCCTATTTTCGTGTCTGATCTGGCTTTTTTATGGCAAGTAAGAAATATTTCTCTTGAAACATTTAGAAAAGCAGGTGCAAGATTAGGGAGAGGATTAAAAAAAAAGATGAATGACAAGGGTGGGACTTAGGGTATGCTAAATCTGTGACCTATTGAATCAGTGTTAATGTATTCACTGATAGAGACTTCAAAGCACTTCTGTACATCGCTCTGGATGAGCCGGTCTGCCAAATGGTAGAAATGTAAATGTAGGAGGAGATAAAATACATACCGGTGTTAACAGCAGTGCCATCAGGACTGTAGTCGATCTCAGGCTGCAGCACTTCTTGGTCCCTGATGGTTTTAGACTGGCCTTCTTCTTCCTCATGATCGCTCTCCTCGTCCTCACTGCTGCTGTAGTAGTACTGCAGCTTCTCCCCCAGGAGCTTGTCGTCCAGAGTCGTCATGACCAGGGGCTGTGCAGAAAGGGTGGGAGGGAAAAAATACAGAAAAGAAGGTTTGAAATTGTCATGACAGCAAGGCTGAACTAAAATTAAACAACTTGAAACATCAGGAAGTGATATTTTGTTCATTCTCAGTGGTTCATTGTGTTGGGACCAACGGTTCTCAATCCTGTTAACAGTGAGCTCAATTTCAGCCAACCACTCCTTAACAGATTTTTAATAAACATCTGTATGTGTACAGATCATTTCTGTTTATTACAATCTAAGTATGGATCTTTCCATTCCTCCATTTTTACACAGAACGATTTATTTTTGCCTCATTGAGGTTTGGATTAATCCCATCCAAATCAGGAGAACAGATATAAAGGTGGGTTGTGATTTAAACCACTCATTTATTAATAATAATAAAAAAACAGCAACCGTACAGACGCCTGATTATGTTTCAGAAACCTCACTTTACGAAATATGACTGGATTTAGTAGCCTCTCATCAATGTGTCCATCTTTACTCAGAATCTGGATTAGACCTACTGTTCATTTACACATAATGATGTAGAGAAAGATTTATCACGTTGCTAATTTATTTACATACCAGTATTAAAAATAAATGATTTAATCCATTATTATACAAACCCCAATTCAAGCACTGATCCACATTATCCACTCGCTGCACCTCTAGTATTACAAATAGACAGCTTTTGTTTTTCTATTCTTGATATAACACTATCACAGCTTTGATTCAGGAATAGTTTGATGAACAGTTTGGTCTTCAAATTCCCCAGATCTCAATCCAATCCAACATCTGTGGGATGTTCTGGACAAACAAGTCTGATCCATGGTAGCCCCACCTCTTAACCTACAGGACTTAAAGAATCTGCTGCTAACATCTTGGTGCCAGATACCACAGCACACCTTTAGGGATTTAGTGGAGTCCATATCTCAACAGGTCAGGGCTGTTTTGGCAGTGAAAGGGGGACCAAAACAATATTAGGCAGGTGGTCATGATGATGTGGCTAATCGGGGTGTGTGTATGTATGCATATATGCATATAAATAAATAAATAAATACACACACACACATATATATATATATATATATATATATATATATATATATTATTCTTTGGAAAGCTGCTGTAACAGGAATTTCCCTCATGGAATCTATCTATCTATCTATCTATCTATCTATCTATCTATCTATCTATCTATCTATCTTCTGATCACAACCCACCTTTATATCTGTTCTCCTGAATTAAATGGGTTTAATCCAAACCTCAGTGACTCAAAAACAAATGGGTCTGTGTAAAAATGGAGGAATAAAAAGATCCAGAGTTCATTTTAATAAACAGAAATGATCTGTACACCCAAATGCAATTTAAAACCAGTTCAGTATTTCACATCAGTATCAATACCAAAACAATGCTTAGTATTAGATCAGTGCATCCCTGTGTGTTTGTGTGTGTGATGGCTATACCAACCAGCATCTAGAAATTTGCATGGTACTCACACACTCTTAAAATATAACCAGAAGTGTATGATATACAAAATACAAAATCGTTTTGGGAAGCTCTAGCTAAAAAAACATCTTAGTATGGATTTATATTACAAACAGAATTCACAGTGTTTCTACATTCCCCAAAATGCCTTTCAGCTACCAGATAGAGGCATCACTGGGAATTCATCTCAGCCTATAGAGAGTGATGCAGTGGTGCTTTAGTCCTTCAGTCTGTCCAGCTTTCAGTCAGATCAGCTTCCAAAGCTTCTACTTTCATGCCAACATCATCACCATCATCACCACCATCACGCTGGTCATTTTGTAATTCACTAGTTGAGCTGAGGATCTGCCGCAGAGCATTCTGGGAGTACAGAGTCTGTTGTCATTGGACCAATAACACTTCTGCTTAAGATCACGGAAATGTACATCTCCTATTAAACGCCATTACACCTACAATAGCAATAACAGTATGCTTCTGTGATGTCAGGTTGCCAAACAACCTCCAACATCTCACGAGAGTAATAAAAATACAGCACAGACCAAAGGAACATCTCGCGAAGTTGATGCAAATCATCTTAACAAAATAGCAGTGGCTCAATCCCAAACGGCTCGGTGGCAGTGACAAAGTGCACTAGATACACTCTAGAAGCCCGTTACTTTACGCCCTCAGTAGTGAGCCTCTACAGGCAGCATGGCGGGATTTGGAATTCAGCCCGATTAGCTAATAACTTCAGCTAGCGAGGCAATCTTTGTTTTAGGAACAGCAGAAAAGAGAATCCGACTGTCTAGCTGTCACATATTTTGTTCTTTTTAAATAACAACTAAAAGCATAAAGTGATATTTTATGTTTGAAGCTGCTGCTTGTCAAGATACAATTTTAGACTAGACTCAGCTTATCTGGCTAGCAGGCTAACAAGCTAGCAAGCGTCATTTGGACTAAAATAGAGCAAAGCTAAAATACAGTTCCTGAGTTTGTCTACAATGAGTTCAATCACTGAAACATAATAAAACAGAAAAAACACGTCGATCTTACCCAAACAATATCTTTGTGAAAAAAATTAAGAAGTGTTGAGATTTCCGCGACCTTTTCTGATGCTACTATATGTCACCTTCCTCCGTCAACATTAAACCAACCAATCAAACAGCGGTGTAGATGAATGACATCGACGGGAACCAATCAAAACACGACTTTACTGTTCAGGGCGTTTTGCATGCTGTAGCATACAATTTTAATATTTTACATTTACTTATCTTTATATCTGGATAGAAGTATTATTATTAATCGAGAGTTTACTGCATGCATGTTATTAAAAACAGATTTTTGAGCACAGAAACGTGTTGTCATGTCGAATTTTAATAAAACAAATCATATGTAAATACTGGGTTTAACAGGTATGGTCACCATTTTCCAGAAACTACACATCTGTTCAGTGATATCCCCATGTGCAGAAAAGCTGGATCTCTTCTTCTTCTTCTTCTTCTTCCACTTTTCTGAGGACCTCCACCCACCGATTGCTGCACTCCTCCCAGTGCACAATCTCTCCATCCTCCACAAGTACAAATTTCCACTCCACCTGGATGTCCAAAGGAAAGACGATGCTGCAAAACCAGAATCCATCCTCTGCTTTCCTCAGGGGAACAAAACTCTTCCAGGCCCCGAGGTTATGATGGTTCCCAGTTACAGCTAGAGTTTGTCTTGAGGACTGTGTCACATAGTGAACTCTGAATCTCACTCGTCGTGTTTTTATGTTCTGGATCCTGGTGGAAAAGGTGCCACTTTCAAACTCCTCGACTAGTGAATCTAGTGTGGCTTGGAATTTTCGATGATGCGCATCTCTGGCTTTCTCCAGGTCCTCTGATATCTTCCAGCTCTCTATTTTATGTTTTTTTTTCGGTGTACAAATGAAGGGACTTGCTCACTTTAGCCTTTGCTAATGCTGAGCTCTCTGGCTGATGTACTTTGCTTGATTTCTTCGTGACACTGATGCAATGTTTCCTGAGACTTGAGGTGCATTTGTCATTTGAGACAAACTGCTCGTTGCCACTTCTTGGGCTCCTCAGCTTCTTGTTCGCCTTTTCTTTCTGTCTCTCCTTGCTGTTTGTTTTCTCTAAATGGCTAGAAGTTTTGGAATCCAGATGCTGATAATCTGGAGAATCCTGCTCCTTAAATTCAGCTGATGCTTGATGGCATGACATGGTCAGAATGATAGAAATAAAAAGAGAAACTGTAAAAATGACAAAAAATGTCTTGCCTTTTAGGAACTCTGGACTACAACTGCATCAACTGTGGCTCTTAAATAATCATGGTGTAACTGACACCAATTAATCATTACAAAACAATGGGGATCCACAAAGAACAAAGAGTGAAATGATAAAGTGAACTGTTGATCTAATCACTTATCTCACTGTCAGATGCAAAGAGCAACTCAAATTTTGTAAGAGCCCATTTTCCTAGTGTTTGTGCTGAAAGCCCAATCCTCTATCAACCACAAGAATGCTTAAATACATCTTACAAAATGTTAGTATTTAACCTTTAAGACAGTAAATGCATTCTCTTGTTTTTGCTACACACTGAATATATAATTGAGTTTGAGATCAGAAGATGAATATGAGGATATAGATCAAAATTTCAGCTTTCACTTCCTGATATTTGCATCTAGCCATGTTAAATATCATAGATCACGGCATCTTTGGTGCCAGACCAAAAGTACTGGAACAGTCTTTAAAGTAAATTAAGGTAAACAAAACTTAATATTCAGTTGCATATCCCTTACTTGCAATAACTACTTTAAGCCATTGACCGACTGATATCACTGTGATGCTTTTCCTTTGTACCTTTGTGTCCTTTGCTTCTTTCAGTTGATGTTTGCTCTGAGTTGTTTCTCATTTTAATCTCCTCTTCAGGAGGTGGAATGCTGCTCAGTTTGGTTAAGTTCTGGTGTTTGACTTGGTCAGTCTAAATCCTTCCAATTTTTTCCTGTGCCCTTTGTATTTGCTGTGCATGTTTTTGGGTCATTGTCTTGCTGCATGATGAAGTTCCTCCAAATTAGATTGAATGCATTTCAGACAAAATGTTCATGTACACTTTATTCAATCTGCTGCTATCAGTCATGATTAATATGATAATGATTAGTGAGTCTGCTCCAGGTTAGAGGTTAATCTTGGTGCCAGAACTTTTATGGTTCATCTCTGTATTTCTTTGGAAGGTATGGCTTCTACATTTCTGCTCTTAAAGTCTTCTTCAAATGCTCGATTGTGATACCTTTGCCCCCTCCATGTGGAGATGTTGGTGATGTAATTGGCTGTCGTTTTCTTTGGGCACTGTGTAGTTCTTAGTACAGCAGATAAAAGATTCAACCTTGTGTTCCAATGTTTTTGGAAGGGACTGTACATAATATGAGACTCCTGAATATGAAACACCTGCCACCATTACTGAGTATATTCTTATATTTTTGGTGATATAATGTATTTCATTCTTTTTAGCAACTTTTTAATACACCACACAGGTACGAATTACATCATGAGGTTTGAGGTGGGTATTGCAGATTAAATCATCCTAATTGGTGGCCATTTTTGTGTGTCAGCTTAAACTCCAACGCAAAATGAAAGGCACATCATTGTTTCCCTAATAAACATCTATCAAATACATCTGGAATAAGTGGACAATTCGCATGAATTGGTTCTGCATCTACCAGCTGTTTCAACGCAAGGCTGTAGGTTGGTTGTCACTTGCGATTTATGGGCAATTAAAACAAATTAGGCTGATTCGAGGTCATCTTCTCAACACACACACACACACCTTTGCTACAGGTAATACCCAGAGGACAAAAAGTCACAGATCAAGCTGCCAGCTGTAAATAAGGCCAGTCTGGCTGTCTGAGGGATTCAGTCATCAATCAGTCCAATAGAGGCACTAATAAGTCAGTTTTGTACTTGAGCTTCACAGCTCCACACTTCCCTGTTTGATCTTGAGCTTAAGTTAATGTGAATGGTCTCCTTGTGTCTGTATGGGTTTCCATCAGGTTCTCTGGTTTCTTTTGCCTCTCAAAAACATGCTAGTGGTGGTTTGGTTATATGAAATTTCCATAGAAATTGTGTACGGTTTTCCTGGTTAATGCTCTCAACACCTCCTGCCAGGATAAAGCAGGTACTTTAGATGAATAAATAAATAATTTTGGGTTTTAATTTTTTTTTTAAACTTATCATTCTTTTATACACACTTTTATACTTTTATACATACTGAAATAAGCATGCCAGTTTATTAAGAACGCCATACTAATACTGGGCATGACCCCGTTTGCTCTCAGTACAGCCTCAGTTCTTCATGGCATGGATTCCACATGTAGTCTTTGAAATTCTGGTACATGGTGATGCAACTTCACAAATGATGCAGATTTTTCAGCAGCACATTCGTAATGCGACTCTAACTTTCTCCCAAAGGTGCTCTTTTGGCTTTTGATTTGCAGACTGGAGAGGCCACTAAAGAATGTCATAATTTGAGTTATGTGTCCAACGACTGTATATGAACATCATTACAGGGATTCAGATGTGAAGCTAAAATGTCAACTTGTGTCTGCTGCTGTGAAATTGTCAACTCCATCCATACCTGTTAGTGAATGGGAAAGGAACCAAACTTTCATTATAAGATCTCCAAAATTTATTTTGGGGAATAGACTTCCAATGTTTTTTAATAACATTTAGTTGGCCTTGGTATTTCCCCCAATATCTTTCCATATGATAAATGAGTTTGATAAATAAGAATGTGATACGTATTTGGTAAGACATCTTTCTAATGCAAATCTCCTTTTTGGTGTGTATTACTAATATGTCCCAGTCTAGGATGATGCTATAGCAGAATTATTAAGTGAAAAGGAAACAAAAAAATATGGACGCTTGACTGATACTATTAGGAAAAAACATCAAACAGATGTAATGGGAATACCTCATACACCAGGGTTGTTTTATCTTTTCAGATTTGACCCAGATTATATCTACAGATTATATCTATATTGTAGTAGCTAAAGTGTATACTTACATAGGAAAGGTGTATATTGAGGTAGGAAATGTGGATATTGTGGTAGATAAAGTATATACTGTGGTAGGAAAGGTGATATTGAGGTAGGAAATGTGGATATTGTGGTAGATAAAGTATATACTGTGGTAGGAAAGGTGATATTGAGGTAGGAAATGTGGATATTGTGGTAGATAAAGTATATACTGTGGTAGGAAAGGTGATATTGAGGTAGGAAATGTGGATATTATGGTAGATAAAGTATATACTGTGGTAGGAAAGGTGATATTGAGGTAGGAAAGATGTCTACTGAGGTAGGAAAGGTGAATACTGAGGCAGGAAAGGTGTATATTTATGTAGGAAAGGTAGCTAAAGTGTATACTGTGGTAGGAAAGTGTATACTGAGGTAGGAAATGTGGATATTGTGGTAGATAAAGTATATACTGTGGTAGGAAAGGTGTATATTGAGGTAGGAAAGGTGAATACTGAGGTAGGAAAGGTGAATACTGAGGCAGGAAAGTGTATACTGAGGCAGGAAAGGTGTATATTGAGGTAGGAAATGTGGATATTGTGGTAGATAAAGTATATACTGTGGTAGGAAAGGTGTATATTGAGGTAGGAAAGGTGTATACTGAGGTAGGAAAGGTGAATACTGAGGTAGGAAAGGTGAATACTGAGGCAGGAAAGGTGTATATTGAGGTAGGAAATGTGGATATTGTGGTAGATAAAGTATATACTGTGGTAGGAAAGGTGTATATTGAGGTAGGAAAGGTGTCTACTGAGGTAGGAAAGGTGAATACTGAGGCAGGAAAGGTGTATATTTATGTAGGAAAGGTAGCTAAAGTGTATACTGTGGTAGGAAAGTGTATATTGTGGTAGATAAAGTATATACTGTGGTAGGAAAGGTGTATATTGAGGTAGGAAAGGTGTATACTGAGGTAGGAAAGGTGAATACTGAGGCAGGAAAGTGTATACTGAGGCAGGAAAGGTGTATACTGAGGTAGGAAATGTGGATATTGTGGTAGATAAAGTATATACTGTGGTAGGAAAGGTGTATATTGAGGTAGGAAAGGTGTCTACTGAGGCAGGAAAGGTGTATATTTAGGTAGGAAAGGTAGCTAAAGTGTATACTGTGGTAGGAAATGTGGATATTGTGGTAGATAAAGTATATACTGTGGTAGGAAAGGTGTATATTGAGGTAGGAAAGGTGTATACTGAGGTAGGAAAGGTGAATACTGAGGTAGGAAAGGTGAATACTGAGGCAGGAAAGTGTATACTGAGGCAGGAAAGGTGTATATTGTGGTAGGAAATGTGGATATTGTGGTAGATAAAGTATATACTGTGGTAGGAAAGGTGTATATTGAGGTAGGAAAGGTGTCTACTGAGGTAGGAAAGGTGAATACTGAGGTAGGAAAGGTGAATACTGAGGCAGGAAAGTGTATACTGAGGCAGGAAAGTGTATACTGAGGCAGGAAAGTGTATACTGAGGCAGGAAAGGTGTATATTGAGGTAGGAAATGTGGATATTGTGGTAGATAAAGTATATACTGTGGTAGGAAAGGTGTATATTGAGGTAGGAAAGGTGTATACTGAGGTAGGAAAGGTGAATACTGAGGCAGGAAAGTGTATACTGAGGCAGGAAAGGTGTATACTGAGGTAGGAAATGTGGATATTGTGGTAGATAAAGTATATACTGTGGTAGGAAAGGTGTATATTGAGGTAGGAAAGGTGTCTACTGAGGCAGGAAAGGTGTATATTTAGGTAGGAAAGGTAGCTAAAGTGTATACTGTGGTAGGAAATGTGGATATTGCGGTAGCTAAAGTGTATACTGTGGTAGGAAAAGTGGATATTGCGGTAGCTAAAGTGTATACTGTGGTAGGAAATGTGGATATTGCGGTAGCTAAAGTGTATACTGTGGTAGGAAAAGTGGATATTGCGGTAGCTAAAGTGTATACTGTGGTAGGAAATGTGGATATTGCGGTAGCTAAAGTGTATACTGTGGTAGGAAAAGTGTATACTTAGGTAGCTAAAGAGTATATAGTATTAGGAATAGTGTACACTGTGGTACGAAAAGTGTCTAGTGGGATAGAAAACTATTTGTATACAGAGGTAGGTGCCGAACATTGGGGAGACACTACACAATTTCTGTCTATTTAATATTAACTGTAGCTGGTTACAAAACACAAGATTTGGGTGTCATGATTTTCAAATGCAGGCCACTACCTGTAGAGACTTGAGATTCCTTCAAGCAATTTTATTATTTGTTGTTAGTACAATAAATAGGAAGTATGCTGTTTTAAGGTGTAGTATAATGTGTATTTCAGCATAGGTGGTCTGGCTATGCTAGCTTGCCCTTAGGTGGGTGTGTGTGTGTGTGCATGGTGTCTTGTGATAGCCTGTTGTTAAAGGTGTAATTGAATTTTTCCTCTCTCTATAGCTACCGGGACGCCGACTGAGAAAAAGCCATTAATGAAAATGCTGAAAGTGTGAAACAGGTGAAGAGACTCTATGAAAACTGGGCTCGTGAGCTCAGAGAGACGTGTAATGAGAGGACGGAGAGTGACAGATACACAGAGAAAAAGGTGTGTGTGTGTGAGTGTGAGTGTGAGAGAGAGAGAGAGACAGAGAGAGAAGGGGAGGGAGAGTGAGACACAGATAGAAGCCCATTGGCAGAGAGCTCATCTGACTGCGGACAGAGATTTTTTTTAATCCGTGCTGCAACGCGAGCTCGGCTCTGAAACAGTGCGCGTGGAATGAAGCCACGCACGCGCTGCACATCGAAAAAGACGCGCGTGACGACTTTTCATCGGCTGCAGCCACGGCCGTCGACATGAGCCGCCGTTTCGGTATGATCGGGGGCTACGAGACCGCGGCCGCCGTACTGATAATCATATTCGCCTCGCTGTCAGTATGGGGCGCGTTTCTCATTTACCGAGCCGTTAAAGGTCAACGAAGGGAAAGGTGCAGCGAAGAGAACACGGACGAAACGGAAAAGGAAGCAGCGAGACGAGGAGGAGGAGGAGAAGATGAAGATGAATGGAGCAAGTCAACAGGTAAAATGAAGCACTGTTGAAACAGTTAGTTTGGGGAGAAAAGATAGAAAGGTGGAATAGAAACAGGTGCAGTGTTGGTTTCTGGAGAATGGCCAGAAGACGTTGCCTTCACGTGCTGAGTGACTAACCGTGTATGGCGGAAAAGGGAAAAGCTGATGGTCACTGCTATAATGTTACCGTTTCACTTAAGAATAAAATGCATCTCACTAATTACAACATCGGGGTCATAAAATGTATGATCATGGCTTATATTTTAAAAATATTGTACCTGTTGAGTATGCCCTAATATTCTGTCAGTTGCATATTCTGCCTGTTGGATTTTGGTGTTTCACAAACACTTTCCTGTTGACTCATGTCTGGTTTGAATGCAAAGTAGTCATTTCCAAATCATCCGACCTAGGCCGGAAGTAGAAAGAAGAAATTATAGGACTGAATTAAAAGGTGTACCAGTATGACGTAAGATGCTGTGCACGTGAACCTCAGCTGACGTGCTTTCAATTGAACATGAGGCGCAGTCACGTGATCATCCAGCCTCCTTTATTTAACTTAACACACAAGCCCCTAAATCAATATTGCCCCCCCCCTTGAGTGTTTTTGGGATATTAATTTGAGCTGAGTCAAAAAAAAAAATTACAAAAACTATTATCATTATTATTATTTTTTTTTCTTGAAAAAAAAAAAATACAATTGAGACAATCTTTGACATAATTGTGAACATAATTGGAGCCTATCCCAGGAATACACCCTGGATGGGATGCCTGGCACACAGATGAATAAATGCATACATTCACACACCTAGGGGCAATTTATAGAAGCAGTGGTTAGAGGAAACCCATGCAGACTAAGACAGAATATGCACAGAAAATCTAAACAGACAGTAACCTGAGCTCAGAATCAAACCAGGACACTGGAGGTGCAACCCACTGCATACAGCATGACCTAAATAAGTATTACAAATTAGAAATTCCCAAATCCATAGACATTCACCAGGCAAAAAGTGCTTAGCTTCAAGAGATGCTAAATTACTGAGGTAATTTGGGCTCTGTCACCTCACACTTATACCACTGTGAAAGAGTATGTGGGCAAAGAGTACCCAAAAAAATCATGTTTCTTTGCTTTTTTCCTCAAAGGAAGTGATGATGGAAGCTCTGAGGACTGGGATGTGGATTCCCGTGAAACAATAATCCTGTCTCATGCAAACCATGCACAGACATCTATAGACCTTCTGGAGGAAAACCTGGGAAAAACCTCCCATGAGAACAGGAAAGACCCAACTGGTTCCACAATCCGAAACCCTACTGGAACTGGTAAGGACCATATGAGATGCAGGCATGATGTCTGTGATACTGCAGAGAGTATTAGTGTGCAGTCAGATTTGTTTGTTTTTCAAGACAACGGTAGCAGACCCTCTGAAGACAAGCCTGAGAACAGTTTGAAGGAAAATACCCTTGATGATGAAGAATCTGAGATCGAACCGCACGCAGATGTGGATGAGCCGTCTGAAACGGAGAGTGCCCAGGAGATTATGGAAGCCAAAAATCTCCCTGTTCAAAAGTGCCAGTCTGTGGAAGATCTGTTAGACAACACACTCTTAGTGCAAGACATTATGAACAAGCCTAGTGAGGAGGAGATAATTGTCGCTGACACAGTGTTGAATATTTCGTCTGATACCACAAGTTCAGAAGCTCTGCATGAAAAGATAAAGATGGAAGACACTGAGGTAAAAACCAAAGCTTTTGAGACGAGCATTTCTCTGATCAATGACCTTGACTCCTACTGCTATGATGATCCCTTGAATAATTTGGCGTCTGAGAAAATCAAGCCTAAGATGGATGTCAAAAGCCATCAGGACTTCAACGGCAGTCTCAACAGCTTGCAGACAACAGTGAGCCACACTGATAACAGTCTGAGCAACACATTTGACCATATTCTCAGAAATCCACCACAGAACTACCTGGGCTTTACTGTAGCTGGTTTGCAAGGGGATTCATTAGCACCTCTGCGACTCGCAGAACAGAGCAAGGATAGAACGGAGGTCACGCCAGCAGACGTGAGCCAGAAGAAGAATGAGATCAGCATTATGGAGGCCATAATGGACAGCAATGAGTGGCTGAGCACTGGACCACCAGATACCAGAGACCTGCCCTGGCTGACTCAGACTCAGAATAAGAGTGGTTGTGGATTCAAAGCCGACGTTTCTTCATCTCCAGTTCCATCTTCTGCCGCTTCTGTGCTTCCTTCCGATATGATGTCACACCGAGGCAAGACAGATGTGCCAGAGGACGCCACCACTGCTGTGGCTAAGGATGAAGTAGATCTGTTGAACAAGAAAGTAGGAACAGTGTTGCCAATGCCACAGCTTGTGAAGGTCAGCTTCAGGGTGCACTACATCACACACTCCCCCAATCAGATTCTGGCTGTAACTGGGAACCAGCAGGAGCTCGGGTCCTGGGAGAGCTTTGTTCCTCTGAGGAGTGTTGAGAATGGGTTTTGGTTCTGCAGCGTCAGTCTCCCCTTGGACAGCCAGGTCGAGTGGAAATTTATCCTGGTAGAGGACGGAAAGATCCAGCGCTGGGAGGAGTGTGAAAACCGCTGTTTCGTAGTGACTGGGCAAGACGAGGAGATTCATCTGGATAAGAACTGGGGGTACGCGTGAACCAAAAGTATATCAGTGACATTCTATATAGCAATAATATTCATCACAGGTGCATTATTTCAAACAGATGTTAGCATAAATATGATGCATGAGGCTGTGATACTGTTAATGTAGCAATAATACTACCAATATGCACATTTTCACCTTCGATCAGTGATTAGCTTGTATGTCGATTTGGATATGCTTGTGTTGACAGCGTTCGTCCTGTGGCTCTTACCAGCAATAATTATATTTAGGTGTCCTACACTACTCAGAGAAATGGTTTATTTTCCAGTGACTTGTCTATTATAGTTGTTATGCAATGTCATTTTGCCAAATAATGAATTGTATGCAGGGATGGAAAATACTTGAGTAATTGTACTTCTTGACCATACTTAAGTATTACTTTGGGCTATTTATACTTTGCTTGAGTGTTAGTGAAGTTTGTCCTCTTAATATTTTTGCACCTTGCATGTTTATTCAGATTCGCAAACCATTTGTTTGGTCTCTTCGCTCATCCAGCAATCAACTGTAGGCAGTTTAGAAATCAAAACAGGCTGAACTGAATCAATTGAATAGCGTTAATGCTAATAATGTCTCTGGACATGGATTAGTATCCAGACTGCAGTGTTGATCATGAGGATGAGCACTCTTACCTCTGAACTAAACTAAGACTCGTGTACAGTGAGGTGTCGTCTTTGCCTCTCAAAAAAGATAAGCCTGTTAAGGTAAGTTTGGCAAATTTGCTAATATTACCTGTGTGTTTTTAGCTTAGTTATCTTGTTTTCTTGGCTTATGCCAGGTTAGACTAGTAGTAACTCCAGCAGCTAACAATTTGGATCAGCTAAAAGTTAGATTCTCGCTAATGGTACATATCGGTTATTTATGTATTAGTTTACTAATTATTTAATTAGCAAACTATGTAGTGTTAGTCAAGCATATTGTGCATGATGAGCTCTTAAATGGGACAGCAAATATTTACCTTTTAATACTCAAGTACATTTTAAAAATAGTTTAATACTTTCTTACTTTTTGGCTTCCAGTAAGAACCATTCATACGTTCACTGAAGTATAATTTCTTAGTACTTTTCCACCCCTGTTTCTCTAAATATTAGATTATTTTGTATGTAAGCTTATCAGAAATCCTTCTGTGTAACAAAAGTAGCATCAGTAGTCCTCAAGTACGCTAATCGGTATTTGCACAAACTCGCTCAGCACTCGGTTTTTCCTCATGTCGTAACCTTGTTCGCAAATCAGGTCTGCATGTCCGCGTCGATGTTTATGTAATCAGGGAACGACTTGTGTTGCGATTGTGGATCAGCAGTGAGCTACTCATACAGCTAAAACCCATTTTCTTCTGGCTTCCTGAGCAACCTGGTAGCACCATGTTGATTCTGCCTGCAATCTGGTTTCGTGAAAGACGATGTCTGTTCGGTAGATGAGCTAAGAGTTAGTTCCTTTACCTCTGTTCTGTTAGAGGCTGGCAGTTATCTGAGTGTCCAGGAGGAAAACAAAGCAACAAAAATGCAGATCCAAAAATACTAGCATATTTAAAATAACAAGAATGCAAATTTAGAAGCGCAAATAAAACAATAAGAAGAGTATTTAAACTGGAAAGCTAGTCTTTAAGAGAAACAAATAGTTTCTGTACAAGTTTGAGGAGTTAACAAAACACGAATGATTTGGCCGTGTTTACTGACGCACTTCTTGGTGCTCGTCGATCTGAATGTGAGTGAAAATTTCGGAAGACTGGATTTCAGTGGCTTTAAAATATAACAAATAATGCATTTATTTTATTACCACAACTTTGCCTTATAAAATCTCACAATGTGCTGCAGTGTTTAGTCGTAGTGTTTTCTATTGTAAATATGTGTGTTTATGTAAGCATCCAATTCGCTTTTGAAATAAAATAAAATAAATGAATGAATCAAACCTCACAGGTTATGTTTCTTGTCATGTTTGGGTTCATATTTAGTATATTGTCAATTAAGGTATTTAATGGACAATCAATTTAAACTAAGCTGATTGGTTTAAACATACGACTCAGTAGTGTACTTTGAACGTTACATTTCCGATACAGAGTTAGCTTAGAGGTTAGCACATAACTCCAGGGTTGGGGGTCTAGGGTTTGGTTCCCACCTCTGCCCTGTGTGTGCAGTTTGTGTGTTCTGCCTTTGCTTTGGAGGTTTCCTCAGAATAGTCTAGTTTCCTTATCCATAGAGGTACTTTTCAGGCTGACTGACCTCTCTAAATTGTCTGATGGGTTGGTACCCTGTCCTGGTTGTGCCCCCAATCTCCTGGGATAGACTCCAGGTTCCTTAAGACCCTGTGTAGGATAGGTGATACAGATGTAGACCAAATGAAGTCACTGACTATTAATTTATGCTATAGGTCCCTAGTGATGTTTTAGAGTAAGTCTCTATTAAGGCAATTGAGTGTTGACGACAACATAATCATTTAGCATACAGTCTACAGTAGGCGTGTTTCATATCCACAGCGTGTGAAGTGCATATCATTGAACAGAGTTTCTAGCCCGCTACAAAAATGTCTTGAAAACAGCAGGAAAAGTTCAGGCACTGAAATGCGTTTTTCATCTTTCTCTAGGCCATTGCACAGGAAAGAAGGTCACCACTGGATACATGTACATCTGATGTTTTGAATATTATTCACTCCATAATCACCCCAATCTTTGTGATATGATTTACATAGAATTGAAATGGTTCTATCCATCATAAACACACTGTCTGCACTAATACTTTGCCTTAATAGATATGCATTCGATTTTATTCTGATTATTGGTGGTAAAACAAGATCTTGGAGTATTTTTAATCTAGCTGTCCTTAACTCAAAATGTTCACACATGGGGCAGTGTGAGTCGCTCCCCACTGGACTTCTATAAATGCTACTCCCATTTTGGCCACTAGGTGCAGTAATGATGAAGCTCTATGGAGCTAAGAGGAATGTGAGTTCACAGTGACAAATCAATAATGGAACATTTAGCTTGTATATTTGTAATAATTGGTCACTTAAAATAGGTAATTAGTATTGCAATGGTCGTGTATGAATGCTTTATGAAGAAGCTCTATTCCAGCTGTCCCTACAGACTTCCTGTATAGTTATATAACTCATTCCAAGATTCAAGAATCATAACAAGCTCCAAATGCCCTCCCTAATGCAAATTAAACATTAATCATGCCCTGTTAACTACCAGTAACTCATTAGCGCATAGATTCAGGCTGCCACTTGCTGGCTTTGAGTCAGAAAGCTGGAGAATTTACTGCTTTACTTGTGCAAACTGCACAGCATCTCACGGTGAAAGCAAATCATTTCAGTGTGCTTTAAGGTGATTACATTAAGAATTATTATCATGGTGTTTTTTTTTTTAAATCTCATTAGCTTCTTGATAGACTTGTTTACCTCACTTGTACTTTTATTCAATGTTTAATTCGCTTAATAACAAGCCGTATCTGATGGGTTCTGATATTTACCTGGATGTTTGAGCATTACAGATAGCATTCAACTCATGAACTGGATTAGGTGTGTTAAATAGAGGTAAAGGCAAAGCCCCCCCCCCCCTTTTTTTTTTACTTCTATTGCGAAACATGAACTACATTTGAAGAGGTTAACTTTGGATTTGTCTACACTTTCCTGTGTTTATATGAGTAAAAGATTGTGTAGGGAGATGTTGGAAGGGAAGGAAGCACAAGCTGCCAGGTTCTATAAATGATTCATTTCGCTTACAAGCAAGCAGGGGCAATTTCAGGAAAGTGGAACAGAGTAGTCGTGTAACTAAAAATGCATTGCATTAACCTTTTTAATACATCCAAAAAAAAAAATAATGCTGTCAGCAATTAGCTACTTTTCTGATGAGAGCCCAAAACCACTAATCACTTCTCAAATAAGCTGAAAGGGCCAGAGAGATAGAGAGATGAAGCAGAACCCAAGATTAGACTAAAGATAATGCACAGGTTTGGGAAATGATGCATATTAACTTTTACTGACCTTGGTGGTGGCTAACATTTGGGATATAAAGACAGCATGTTAAAGCAGGAGTTATAATTCACCTGTTATACAAGCTTGTCAGCTTCTACTGGCGCATCGAAACAGCTGTCACGATGTTTTGAGATAAAAGCTTAAGATTTTCCAAGAAACCAAATAAATGATGTCAGCACTGAAATCTGAGCAGATCCAGCAATTCCATTACCACAGAATCTGACCAAAGGCTTCTTCATCAAAAAGTTTGAACCCAAGATAAGGCTAAAATCAGTGAAGCAACACATCAGGAAGTGAGGTGATCAAGAATGTATGTTGATTATGATATGTGTTTTGGCTTTTATGAGGTTTGTCTTGATTTCAGCTCTGAGACCAAACACCAGACATCATGACTCACAAAAGGGTCAACTTTAAAAGATGGCGCAATATTTGTCACAAAGAAATGAATGAATAACTAAAATTCATGGATTTTCATATAGTCTATGAACCAGTGTAGTGGCTTGTGTCTTTAAATGGTGCTTTGCACTTTGTTGCAGTTGAGCAACAGCCACAATTTTCACCAGAATAAAGGCAAAAATGGCTGAGCTCATTATTCAGTTCAGATGAGTTCAGTCAAGATCTACAGGCAAAGCTGAAATGAAACCTCAGAAGATTAAACATAAAGGTCTAAAGGTCAGCAGTAGCGGATTTCGTTTTCATCATGACCTCAATTCAAAACCCGCCAACCTGGCTGGACATGACTGACTGGATGATAAATGAAATCCAATTATGGAGCATTTCTCTTGTTCACTCAGATATTATTGGCTTTTGTATTTACATTTCTATATACTTTTATTCTGTGTTCAATACGGCGGTATACGAGTCGTTCAGCACAGTGATGTTTGTATAGTTTTGTGTGTGTACGTGTGTCTCTCCGTCTGTCAGGAGGATTAATCCTCTGTGTGCAAATATAACCTTTCACCTTTGTGTTCATTGCATTCAAATCGGATTCAGATAAACAGAGTTGTTTTGTCCGAGATCTAAAAAAGATCTCCTCAGTATGCATATCACCCAGACACACAAAAAACCCACACACACTGGCCTTCACAGATATTCCTCCGTGTCTCAGTGACTATTAATAAAACATTCTCTCTCTCTCTCTCTCTCTCTCTCTCTCTCTCTCTCTCTCTCTCTTGCACACACACACTCTCTCTCGCTCCATTTCTCTCTGCATAGAGAGAGCGATAGCACCAGCCATCCTTCAAGTCTAAAAAAGGAGAGAGCCAGTGCACTCTGATATTCACGCCTCACACAGCAGGACTCACTTACAAGACATAAAAGCCTTCGTGTTATTGTGATTCACAGTGTGTTGGACTGAAAGGGCTAAAAATTGAGCACCACACAAAAGTCCTATATTGTGAAAATGACCTTTGCAGCATACCAGTGGTTAGAGTAAATGCAACATGGAAATAAATGTCAGATCTGTACCTAGAGTGCTTTTCCCCCCAATTAAACAGTAACAGAAACCTTGCCGTTTCTACACACCAGCCAAAATGTCCGTCACAAGAGCAATCCTGTTGTATGACTCGCTGTGAGTGGCCCAAGGCTAAAATTAACCTGGCGCAAGAAGTGTGTCTCATGAAAATCCTTTGAAACAACTGTATTCGGACAAATAGCCAAATATAGACTACAACCTAACCTGCTACACTACGTACCATATTTTCAAATAGAGCTATCAGGTTACGTGCATTTTATGTACACTTAGGGCAATTATTCAAAGCTTTCTGAGAAAGAACAAGGCCAGTATAATTATAAGCAACTGATTAATCTCTCAGAGGCCCTCTCTAAGTTTGAAAAGAGACTGATTTCATCAAAGATATCTGACGGTCGATGTACAAAAGTTAGGCAAAGAATAAAGCATGACATGAGGGTGGGATACAACCAAAGCAAAGCGGGGGCTGCTTCCACCTCACACCAAGTCACAAAGCGTTGTATTCCACTTATACCACAGCCATTTGTCAACCTTTTCTACTTGCTACAGTTGCGATTGTAATTATTACAACATTTCCAGAACCAGGGTGGATGAAGGGAGGTGTGTGCTTCCTCTTAGACAAGTGAAGCCAGTCAATTTCAGCTTAACAGCACTCTGAGGAAAGCGCTTTCTACCGTCTTCCACATTCACCCCTAATTAGTGATTAGTGTCACTGTGACTGAGAGAGGAAAGACAGTATACCATCCATCCCACCAAGAGAAGAGAGCATGGCCAATTTTGTTCTCTTTGCTCCTAGACATTGATTGCTGTGGCATCATCAGGATTCAACTTGAGAATGTCTCTTTTTATGGTTACATCTAATGCTTCAGCCAAAAAATGAGTTCGTTTCTCACTTGTTATATCGGCTAGGATATACAATCCTTCCCTTGTCGTCCTCTCTTGAGGTTAATTAAGAAAAAAAATCTAGCTTGTCATGTTACAGAGAAAGCACAAAGCCAAGGCATCCATCCTGAAGACTTTCTTGTGTTGGAAAAACGTAAAATGTTGTCGCCACACCGGATTATTTAGTCCAGGTTTTCAATTTGACACCGGATGCCCTTCCTGACGCAACCCTCCCATTTAATCCGGGCTTGTGACCGGCACTGAGAGTTAACTCTGCAGTGGCTGGGTTCCCAGGAATCGAACCCAGGACAGGGCAATGAGAGCATGGGATCCTGCCGCTGGACCAAGAGGAGGCCACTGTCGGAAAAGCGTAAAATAACAGCCTTAAATCTAACTGTTATGAAGCATTAACTTCAGAGACTTCTTCTTAAACATCTCAGAAAACGACTTCATATGAACAATCACTCACATTTTTTTAATCAATTTAAATGGAGCGTCTGTCATATAAATCTCTATAGTTCTATAGATGCATTCTCCTGCCCAAAGACATGCAAAGTTTATCTAAATGATCTAAATGCAGATTGAGTACAATACTGAATGCTGAATCACAATGACAAACGTGTGCACAATAATGTTAGTTTAGGGGGGAAAAAAAAAACCCAGGCTTACATAACCTTAAAAATAAAACCCTTTCTTATCGGAAAATCCATTAAGGTCAGAGGTCACATGAGTGCACAGTATGTCACAATCTGCTGATTCACTTTCAGAAGAGTGGATTGGTGGTTTTGCTCGATAAAGCTTGTTTAGTGTCAGTCTGGCACACATATCGTATGAAAGGCTTGGTTTTGGCAACACACATTGTTATTCTTATTAGTTGTGAAAAGTTGTGCATGCACATGGGTTTAATATGACATTGCAATCAGACACGACTCTGAAGGAAAGAAATAAACACAGATTGAGTTTATTGGGCATGTGTGTGTGTGTTGCAACAACTTAATAAAACAGTTCAACTGCAATGCAATAAAATAATACTAAGATTTTTAACAAGATTGTAGGGTTTTTTGGATGTGTTTAAAATGCTGCCTATGCAGTTACAACTCCAACAGATTTGGACACTTGTGTGTGTGTGTGTGTGTGTGTGTGTGTGTGTGAGAGAGAGAGATAGACAAAGAGATATTTTAGAGTTTCACTCCCCCTCCTGGACACATACAAAATAGACATTTCTGTCTCTCTGCATCTCTAGTAGATTATTCCAGAATATCATCTTTTTCTTTTTCATATTAATGGGTTTATTTATCTGTTTGGGAATTTTTTTCTTTCATTACAATTTTTTTTTTTAAATGACAAAAACCGCAGCTTTTATTTAAAAGCTTTCATATGGTTATCAAGGTTCCAGTTAGGATTAGGCATAATATGTAGTATAAATTAACTGCATCAAGAATGATGTCAATAAAAAGTCCTTTCAAAGATAATCAAAAATGAAGACAAACATGAATTCACCTGGAACAGGATGGCTGTCCACTGCAGGGCTTTATTAATGCACTCTTTAACATCTATGGGCAATTTAGTATAGCCAGGATTCCTATGTTTTTGGAAGAAATCCAGTGCAATGCAGAGGAAACCTAAGTATATATACAGAACACCAGACAGTAACTTAAGCACAGGTTTGAACCAGAAACACTGAAACTGTGAAAAGGCAATGATTCCTCAGATTCCTTTGTGGTTATAGAGCTTCTCTACATGGTAAAAAAGTTCTACATGGTCAACTTTTTGGTTTATGTCTCCGAGTTTTATGGCTCTCAGTGGTTGACTGGAAGATTGGAGTTCAAGGCCAAGCTCCAGGGTTGCGGGTTTGATTCCCACCTATCCCCTGTGTACATGCCTTCTCCCTGTGCTTTGGGGGTTTTCTCCAGGTAATCCAGTTTCCTCCCCAAATCCAAAGACATGGTTTGTAGGCTGATATTCATCTCTTAATTGTTTAGAGTGTATGTGCAATGGGTTAAAGTTATTAGAAAATAAATAAAAAGTTCAATGGGTCCATGAATTTGATTTCACAGTTAAGAGTGTTCGAATGATCATCCAACCTCCCAAAAATATTCCACTTGATAGACTGGCTATGACCTTTTTTTTTTTTCAGGTTCCAGATCCAACATAACCCTTACCAGGATAAAGCAGTTACTATGGAATTTAATGAATGGACAAAACATTGAAGGTAGCGTTGTTGCCTCACAGCTCCAGCATCCTCAGATCAACACTGAGCTCAGATTACTGTCTTTGTGGAGTTGTGTATGTTTTATCCGTGTTCTTCTCCAGTTTCCTCACACCTTCCAAAAAAATGCCAGTAGGTAGATTGGCTATGCTACATTCCCCAGACTGACTGGTGACCCACCCAGGGTGTGTTCCTGCCTCAGGCTCTGTGTTCCCAGTATAGGCTTCAGATTTACCGCAACCCTGACGATGATAAAACAGCTACTGAAAATGAATGAATGGATGAATTCATTAATTAATATACAGTGAATATATAAATTAGTCTAAATTTGAAAAAGAAAAAGAGGTATACTTGTATACTTACACAGTGCATTCAGAGTGTTCACAAGAGTTGACAATACAGCAGAATGAACCAGAAACTTACCTAAATGCAAGACAGTTGTAGAAACACACAGATAGAGAGAGGCTAACTAAAAATGCTTAATTATATATAGTCAAAGCAAAGTTTGTTTGTGTCTTAAATTGTATACAAAAAAAAAATTCACAAACATTTTTTAAAATAATAATATACATAAATAGTAAAAGTCCCACAGTAAAAGTCCCATTAAAGAAACTTTCTTGCAGAGCCAGATCTCTTAAAGGTGGGTAAATACTTTTCTCTTGAATGATTAGGTAATGTCATGTATTTAGCTTACGCTTCACTCCTGCCTCTAAGGTAATATAATCAAAGTAAACCTCCCATAGTGTGACATAATACACTGAGGAATGTTCTGTGTTGATGTTACCCATGTGTGCTGTGTGCTTGCTCACTCTCTGATCTCATGTTCACATTTCAATTACACACACACACACACAGCACTTACTACTTTCTCTGCCATTGTATAGCTTACAGCTCTGAAAGTGTTGCCTCCTTCCACAACATGATACATGCACACACAAACACATACTCTACATAATGAAACCAGCATGCATGACCAACCCTTCCAGCTCTTGTATAATTGCATGACTTGTGTGCCATTTAGCCCTTATAACGATAAAAAATGAAAGTTTTTCCAATTTTCAAATAACACCAAATCTAAGAAAACATGAATTTCAAAACCCAATGTTTCCCAAAGTGTGAGGCAGGTCCCGCTTGGGAGGGATGAGAGCACTGCAGGGGCGACACATGGAGATGGAATGAGAGTATAAAGGGCGTGAGAAATAAAGTCCTTTGTATTGAATGAAAAGCCAGATTGCAAATGAAAAATGGGAATAAAATGTGGTTACACATGAGATGTCAACAAACACCTCTGAAGACTGTTGCTTTGTGGGAAAAAAGACAGTGGAATGTGGAATAAATCGCATAGTGGTGCTCTGTATAGGAGAGTAATGTTAGCAAACTAGATAGACAACCTGAGAAAAATGAGAAAAACACGGCAACATTTTTGACAGTCTTTAAACAATAGTCCTGTATTATTTTTTCAAAGTAATAACAGCAAAGGCCTAATATTTTGAGTGATTAGCAAGGAGGGAGGGACTTTGACTGAAAACGTTTAGGAATTGGTCGCTGTAGCTGATGGCATGAGGATGTTGTAGTTAATCTAATGATTTTGATTTAAAGTGTATCATATTTAACTTTAAATATACACAGATCAGGTAGAACATTCTGAGCACCGATTATCATGGCACCTGTTAGTGGGTGGGATATATTAGGCAGCAAGTGAACATTTTGTCCTCAAAGTTGATGTGTTAGAAGCAGGAAGCGTAAGGATTTGAGCGAGTTTGACAAGGGCAAAATTGTGGTGGCTAGACGACTGGATCAGAGCATCTCCAAAACTGCAGCCCTTGTGGGGTGTTCCCAGTCTGCAGTGGTCAGTATCTATCAAAAGTGGACCAAGGAAGGAACAGTGGTGAACCGGCGACAGGGTCATGGGCGGCCAAGGCTCATTGATGCACGTGGGGAGAGAAGGCTGGCCCGTGTGATCCGATCCAACAGACGAGCTACTGTTGCTCAGATTACTGAAGAATTCTGGTTCTGATAGAAGGTGTCAGAATACAAAGTGCATCACAGTTGGTTGCGTACTTTGTGCCTCTACCCACTTGCACAAAGTGGTTATGGTTTTGGGCATGTTGGTTAATATATATATAAAAAAAAAGTGGTTTGGGAAGAATTCACGGCTATGCTCGACATGTGGGTAATCAAGGAGTTCCACAGTGATCCTTCAACACCCTTACACGCTTGGGTTCTATAGCGATTTCACGGTATCACTGGAATTAAAGAAAAAAAAAAGTGTAAACTTAATTTTCTTCTTCCCACGATCTTCAGGAAATTCGGATTGATGCAGCTGGCCATTAAACAGCTGTCTTGCTGTCTTTTGGAATATTGCAAATTACACTTCACACAGTAAAAATTAATAAATAGGTAACAGTTCCACAAATCTATCTTTATTGTCAAAGCATCTTCAGAATCTTCTTCTTCTTCTTTCAGCTTTTCCCTTCAGGGGTCGCCGCAAGGAATCATCTCTCTCCACCTATCCCTATCTTCTGCATCCTCAACACTAGCTTCATATCCTCATTTATTACATCCTCTTTGACCTTCCTTATTGCCTCCTTCCTGTCAGCTCCATGTCCAACATTCTCCTACCAATATACTCACTCTCCCTCCTCTGAACATGTCTAAACCATCTATCAATGCAAATGAAAAACAAAGCATTCTGTAATGTGTATTTCTAAAAAGATGACGTTTTCCTTCATGCTCGTTGTGCTGGATTTGCCTCGGGTAGTTTTTCTTCCTGATAAGTCAAAAAAAAAAGAAAAATAATTGCACCAGAAAAATGAACTCCTTCAGTGATGTGTGGGATAGGTCATCAGCACATGTTGTGATGTGCCGAGTGTCCCAGCCGCACCTACTGCCATACTTCAGTTGTGTTTTTTTTGTAGATTCAGGTGTGCTAGTGAAAGTTTAAAAAGACACTGTGCTGACCTTCTGCAACATAAAAGTGATGGATTTAAAAATTACCTTAAACAACAACTTTAATATACAGACTGGAATCAGAGTTGGTTTTAACACAAGATTTAAAATACAATTCACAAGAGACTTTAATGTGGAACAAACAAATTTACATATGTGGAGACAAGATCCAAATTTTATTTTATTTTTTTTTTACAAGTCCTTGACAAAAAGAATAGGTGTTAAAATAGAATCATAAGCAACCACACTCACACACAAATCTCAGGTATGAAATACTGTGTGTTCAGGCTATATTCAGGTATGTTTTTAGCTTGAAAGACAGTCTGGTAGCGGTACCCTAGTATGACATGTAGCATTGTACTTTAATAGCAAGACTAATCTTGAAGGTGGGGTTCTGACTTACGATGGTTTTTGTGTTAGAGGGGGAAAAAATCACAATACATCAGACTTTATATGACAGGAAACACTGAAAGTGTTTGTGTTTTGTTGCATCAGCTATGCTTAAAAAGATTGAGCATATCTGAAAGTATCCTAGTTTCTGTATGTGTAATAAACAAACTACACACTGCCATTTGTCAATTTATGTATTTTACACTTATTTTATCCGTTACTGTATTTCACATGTGCCTTCTCAATCAGTAGTGATGATGTGTAATGGATGTAACAGTGATATGGAGATGAGAAATGAGTCATTTCCCACAACAGTTAACAAAATGAATCTACAGCACAGATGTCCAATTCTATCCGCAAGGGGCTGGCGTGGGAGCAGGTTTTTATTCCAATCATGCAGGAGACACAGCTGATTTCACCTGTTTAATCAGTTGATCTTTCCTTTTAAGATACTATGACGTGTGGCTTCTGCCTGGTTGGAATAAAAACCTGCACCCACCTGCCCTTTCTGGATGAATTCGGATCTATTCAGAATGGGACTATGTTCGAGCCAAATGCACAAAATCATGATATAAAAGGATGAGAAAAATAACCTTAAGGGTGAACATCTCAAGCATTTTTCCTTTCAATGGCTCTAAACATCTCAGACCTCATGGACAACTTGGAGGAAGTGACCACTAAAGGTGCTGTTATTTTTAGCCCAGCAAAGTAAATATAAAATCCATTTAAGCCGTTTGTAAATACACTATAAAACATTTCAAGATACCGTACTTAAACTTAGAAACAAAACTTGACGATAACCTTTGTTTCCACTTATATGTAGTGAAAACTTTAAGTTTTTATCTTCCTAAACTTGATTTCGTGATCCAAAATGACAAATTAGAGTTAAACAGAAGAAAGATGTTCCCATAACTTAATCATGTTTTAATGTGTAGCAAATTATACACACACAAAAAGAGAGAAATGTATTTTTTATTGTTAGACCTTCTAGCCCATTTCTAGCAGCGGAACTGGTATAAAGGGTAGCTGTGGAGGTCTTTAGTGTCAGAGCTATCGTCTGAAGCTACATTTAGGGTTGCTTTAGGTGTAGGCTACCTGAGAAGTATCATTAAAGGCTGTGCTCAGGTATAGTTTAGCATGAAAGGTAGTGTTACTCTTGGTAATTTTAGTGTTATTCTCCACTCAACAAATACAGGTTTCAGTTGTCAGGACAGAGGTTCAGAATTTTTCTCAGACCTGATGTTTGCTCAAAATAGAAAGAGTCTCTGTGCTTTAAATCAGGGTGTGCAATGTTCTGGATGCCTGATTCACTAGCCTAATATAATTTAACCTGAAACTATTGTATTAGTATTAGTATTAGTATCAGCTAGTTAAACATTTATAATCTGGATGAGGTGTGTGAATAGGGCTGCAATGTGCCAAGTGTTGGAAAATGTACACTAACGTTACTGCAACTGTATTAATAATTATTTCGAGTGGAAGGAAAAGAAGTCATCAAGAAATAAATAGAGACTAAAGAAGTCATCTTGTGTATTTGAGAATTTATTTAAAAAATCTTTTTCATCTCTAATGACAACACATCTAGGGAACACCACCTAGATTATCATCAGTATATAAAGATAACGCTAGCTGGCTAGGTTTGTTAGCTAGCTAGCTAATCTGTACATGTTTCTTGCCACTTATCCTATCCCAGGGGACACAGGGCAGGGTACAGCCCGGACTGGTCATCACAGGGCTCGATCACACACACTCACACAATACAGACAATTAAGAGATGCCAATCAATGCATGGCTTTGGACTGGGGAGGAAACCAGCGTAACCAAAGCATGGGAAAAACATAAAAACTCCAAGCACACAAGGCAGATTGAATTTACCACTGCCACATCAAAAGCATGAGTAATCATGCTCAGTGTCCACTTTCATGAGTGTGTTCCATAGAGGCTTGTCAATTGGTCCAGGAGAATGACACCACCCATTGCCTCGTCATGTTTCCTCAACTTCAGGAAGTATTTGCTCTCCTTCCTGCCCCACCTTTATTTCATGTTCTTCCCCAACCCTAACAGAGTTCTAGGCCATAAGGACTGGATGGATGTCAGACTTTTGATCAGAACAATCATGGCTTACAGATTTTTTTTTTCTTGGTTTCCTCTCTGCTTGTCCTTGTCTGACTTGTTGCAAATGGACAGGCTCTCTCCAGCTCAGCCTGTATATTCTTCTCAGATAGTATCTCTAGTGCGCTGTGAAGTAATTGTAACTTGTGGTTGGGACTGTTGATTCTCTGACAAAGAACTACAGGATATCCAGTCCTCTTGACATCTTGGGAAAGTTCAATAGTTACACCTTGATGTAGGAGGAAATCACAGTCACAAGTCCACTTTTGCTACAGAGAAAAAGAGAACGCTTGACACCACATGCTTTTGGCATTTCTTTTTCACAGGTAACATCAATGTACAGACTTTCTTCCAGCAAGAGATCCAAACATCGCTTGTGAATGGAGTCACAAAGTGGGTTCACTTTGTAGAAGACATCTTCGATGGCCATTCCAAGTTATTGAAGTGAAGGAGCAAGAATATCTAAAGAAGCGTACGTCTATAATCGAGTCTCAGAACATGCAAACTGTGGGAAGCTTTAGCACTCTAATAGCCAGTTTAGTACTCTATTAGGGATTTACTTTCTCCTGAGGATATATTCATGAAGCCCCTTGTTCCACTTTCATTTTTGACATCAGGTCAAACGTCTGAGCTGTCACATAATTAAAAAAGTACTCATATGGCCTCAGAACTGGATTTACTCTAAATCCTCTGTTTGATTTACTGAATCCTCGGTCTTCAGAATTCATGCTGAAATAAACATTGTTGAAAATAATTAAATTCATCCTTAGACATTATTTTGATAGTATTTTAAATAACGCATGAAAATGTGAATTGAAGAATTTATTACTTTTTCCCGCTTTGCCAAGGTTCTCTTCAGAAATAATGAACCCTCTCCATGTGACCCTCATTAGGGGAACATCTGACTCTGATATGTTGGCTATTAATCTCTAGCAACTAGTCTGTGTACTCTACCTTAATTATCACCTTTAAAGAAAAAAAAAATCCAGAATAATGTGCTGCCCGTTACAATGGACCCAAGGTCTGAAAGCTTTAAACCTTAGAGATTTACAAGATCAAATAATATATATATTTTTTTATTTAAGTAAATAAATTATAAACAATAAATAATAAACAACAAATAATTGTTATTTAGAAGAAAATAACAATTTTGTGTACATTTTAAATTCAACTGAAATTCATTTAGCAACATTTTTTTAAAAGTTGCTCTTGGCGGATATGAGATGGTGTTTCATTGATTTGCATGCTTTTCTGGATGTTTAATAATTGTGGAAGAGTGAATTCACTACCCCACTTAGCACCATATTACTGATTTATTACTATTATTAGTCCACAAAATGGACAATAAATGCTAAAAGAAGCCCGATGAGGCAGATATCACACTGCCCCATGCTCTCTCTATAAACATGTGGGAGGTGTAGCAGAAAGGTCAGTTAATAACTTTCACTGTTTCACTGTTTTAACTGCAAATTTAAAAATATTCTGTGGTATTTTTTTAATAGTAAATTACAAATAAATTTTATACACTTCTACAAACAAAATCAAGTTACACTGAAAAAATTGGGAACGTAGGATTATGAAGTGTGTGCAGCATGCTGATGCTTTTTAAAGATTTAACCTAGTTAACCCAGGTAACTGAGAATAATGAACTGGATGATGGTATGTTGTTGACTCTGAAATGCCTATCATAGCATTAATATTTTTTATTTACAGGTATAACAGGTTTACTATTAAAGCAAAACCTACAGAGGAAGAGTCAACACACATCAAATATTAAACTCTGTGAAAGATTGGTAACACATTCATGGTGTATTCCTGCCTTTGTGTTCAGTGTTTCAAATATAGGCTTTGGATCCAAAGCAACCCATGATCCACATACACTATACTGCCAAAGATTTTGGGACACCCCTCCAAATCATTGAATTCAGGTGTTGTTTTTCAGGGGTTGGGCTTGGCCATTTAGTGCAGTCAAGTTCCTCCACACCAACCTCGCTCATCCATGTCTTTATGGACCTTGCTTTGTGCACTGGTGTGCAGTCATGTTGGAACAGGAAGGGGTCATCCCCAAACTGTTCCCACAAAGTTGGGAGCATGAAATTGTCCAAAATGTCTTGGTATGAAGCTGAAGCATTAAGAGTTCCTTTCACTGGAACTAAGGGGCCAACACCTAAATTCAATGATTTGGAGGGGTGTCCCAAAACTTTTGCCAATATAGTGTATTTCCTTCTTTTACAAACAGTATAGATGTGTCTGTTTGTGTGTTATCTGCTTGTACCAAAAGCCAAGACAGTTTAACACTAGTAAGTAGAATGTCAGAACTCATTTGCAGTCAGCTGTGAGAGGTATTAATATCTCACTGTCACTGCTTAGAGAATTTATAGAGGCTCATCAGCTCTTCCCTCCAAACAATATTAAACTGGATCCCACTGTAGGAAAAGACTTTTCTAGAAAACCGTCTGCTACAGTTAGTCAGTAGAATTACATGCTGTAAAAAAAAAAAGAACTATCTGAAAGTTCCAAATCTGATTACAGAAGTTTAATATAATGAAAGGTAACTGAATTTTATTATCATTTCAATTCAAGTTTTCTTTGAGAAAACATGTGAGATAATGCTCGTTGAGAAGAGTTAGCCTTCGCCCTCCCTGTTTGATGGCTGGCTGGTGGCTGAGAAGTGATAGTGGACCAAATTAGGGAGAAAATAGGAATAGGAAAACATTTTTTCATTTATAATTTCAAAACCTTTGTGATACACTGTAGATTTTGTTCATGTTCAAGATTTACTCATGCTTTAAACATATTCTGCATCTTAAACTGCATCGATCTTCTACTGCAGGAGTGACTGGCGTTGATTATCTTGAAGCTGCTGCTTAGAAAATTGGACTACTGCTTAGAAAATTGAAATTATAATGGCAAAACTGATTAATCTCATCTTCTCTCAGACTGCTCTAGACATATTGTGAAATGGTATATGGTATTTAAATACATATATATATATATATATATATATATATATATATATATATATATATATATACATATATATACATACAGTATATATATATATATTTTTTATATATATATATATAAATGGACTTTCAAATCAGCTAAGTCACTGAAAATGGACTGTACTGCAAATGTTTTAATCAGTCTGGAGATCAATAGCATGATTCTCAGCATAACTTTCCTTGTGGAGATGTTAGTCATGTGTGACATCGGAATCAACCCTGCCATATACACAGACCAGGCATAACATTATGACCACCTGCCTAATATTGTGCTGGTCCCCCTTTTGCTGCCAAAACAGACACGACCTGTCGAGGAACTGTGTATTCTGACACCTTTCTGTCAGAACCAGCATTAACGTCTTCAGCTATTTGAGCAACAGTAGCTCGTCTGTTGGATCGGATCCCACGGGCCAGCCTTCACTCCCCACGTGCATCAATGAGCCTTGGCCACCCGTGACCCTGTCTCCGGTTCACCACTGTTCCTTCCTTGGACCACTTTTGATAGATACTGACCACTGCAGACCGGGAACACCCCACAAGAGCTGCAGTTTTGGAGATGCTCTGATCCAGTCGTCTAGCCATCACAATTTGGCCCTTGTCAAACTCGCTCAAATCCTTACGCTTGTCCATTTTTCCTGCTTCTAACACATCAACTTTGAGGACAAAATGTTCACTTGCTGCCTAATATATCCCACCCACTAACAGGTGCCATGATGTGGAGTCAGTGCTCATAATGTTATGCTTGATCAGTATAAACTGAAATGTTCATGTTAGTTTTAACCCTCAGCAAGGTAAAGCTGTAGGTTTTCCACCACAGGACAGTCTTCAGGACAGGAGACTTTTTCTTGGAACATGACATGATGCATTTTTGTATTAATAACTTTGCAAGAGAAAAAGTTTTGATTGTGCTTGGTCTTGATTGTGATGTTTTAGAACTTACATATACTTACACCAACGAGCTATTAAAAATAGTTTAATAAACGTTTATTACTCTTCTATTTATGCTATAAAGAATTCTCTAGGCTTTCAATCGATATAAACACATTTTGTTTTGTGGCACTGGCCACTTTGTTAGGAACACCTATACACCTATGCTTTCATGGCATTATTCAATAAGCTAATGATGTAGTTCCAAGGTACTGCATAAAATCACACAGATACAGATCAAGAGATTACACTGTGGGAGGGAGAAATATGATCTCAGTTTTTTCTCTGGAGAAAATATGTGATCTCTGTGACTTTGACCATGGCATGTTTGTTGGTGCCAGATGGACTGCTGATCTCATGGGATTTTCAATGACAAGTGATGACAAGTGTCTCTAGGGTTTACACAGAATGATATGAAAAACAAAAAAAACATGCCAGTTCTGTGGGTGGAAACAGCTTGTTGATGTTAGAGAATCATGATGTTAGGTTAGAGAATGGCCAGACTGGTTTTAGCTGACAGAGAGGTTACTATTAATTAATCACTCCTTACAACTGTAGTGAGGTGAAAAACATCTCAGAAGGGAACATGAACCTTGAGGTAGATAGACTGCAGGACAGGACAGTTCAGTATTGGAAAAACTTCACCTGGTCTTTTTTGCAGTCTGCAAACTTCCACTCACTGCTACTGAGGATGGCTTCACATAGCCTAAACATACCTGAGATGACTGTAGATGGTACCACGAAGAAACCATGAAGATTACATTGGACTGCAACTGATATGAACAGTTTTGGAATGATGGCTTAGGACTGCAATTGTCACAAACAGTTTAGCACTCAAGTCTTTATCAGTGAACAGCTGATCGACAAAACAGACTTCATGTTTAAATTATAATAAATTTCCTGGTTGCATAATTGCACTATATTGACCATATAACACACTTATAGAAGAGAAATGATTTATAATTGCACTTTTTTTGACCATATAACACACTTATAGAAGGGAAATTATTTATAATTGCACTTTTTTGACCATTTAACACTTATAGATGGGAAAATATTTATAATTACACTATATTGACCATATAACACTTATAGAAGGGAAATAATTTATAATTGCACTTTTTAGACCATTTAACACACTTATAGATGGGAAATTATTTATAATTGCTCTGTTCTCTGATAAGAATAAGCATGGGTTCCCTTTTAGGTCTGGTTCCACTGAAAGTTTCTTCCTCCTTTAGTCTCAGGGGGTGTTTCTGTGCCACCATCACCTCTGGATTGCTCATTAGAGATTGATTTGATATTTAATATTCTAAATGTATATATTTCTGCAAAGATGCTTTGTATGAATGTCCAATGTTCTCCAGTTCTGATGAACCCGTGCCCACTGCATCCTCATGTTCCTGTTCTTTACTGATAAGAGTGGAACCAGTTTTGTAGTGGTCTTGTACTGGAGTCCATCCTCCTCATGGTCATGTTTATGTACCAGAGAATCACGGCAGCCCTCTCAGCGAACAACTCGTGCCGTGTGCGCATGCGCATTCGTAGCCACCTTTCTGATAAGTGTCTGTAGAAGGGCGGTGAGGGGGGCGCGAGCCGCGGAGTCCCTCATCCATCCGTCCGGGAAGCAGAAACTTCCCGTACTACGGAGAACAAGCTGGATTTATGAAGTACTGTAGAAAATCAGGAATTTGACTCATTTCAGGTGGCGTGTGGGATTAATCTCCGGGCGTCGTGTCTTGTTTGTGGATTTGGATGATTGGGTAAAACTGGGCTGAAAGTTTCTGACAGGACTTTTCACTGAGCCCGCTGTGGAGAGTGCGCTCGCCTTTTCTGTGCGCGCGCTGGATCGTGGCAAATTCTATTGTAATGTTAAAATCAAAATGTCCGAACTGGGAAAAGGGCTGACACACGATTACACACGAGACTCTTTCACTTAGTTTCAACTTTTAGCTCTTTTCCCTAACCTCGCTGGCTTGTTGGGATTATTTTGTTCTCTGGTGTGTAGAAATGCTTTTGAGTTCGGTCTCCTTTCATGAATCTAACGCAGAGAAATGACTGAAGCCACGGAAGTGAACGCTGCTGTGACACATTCGCTTTATAAAAAGGGAAGAAAGGGACGGAGCAGATCGCGGAACATCCTTCCTTTCCTGCGAGCGGTTATCGCTGGACCGAGTTAGCCCAGGACTTTAGTTGACTTTCGGACACTGACTATGGCCGCAAACCCGCTGTTCGTTGAGGCTTTCTTGCACGGCGGAGCACCGTGGGGCTTCACACTCAAAGGCGGCCTTGAGCACGGCGAACCGTTAATCATCTCGAAGGTAGGTATAGCTGGCTACTCGGTAACCGGTTTTCTTAAAACCGGTGTATATACGCTTTTCTTCTTCAAAACGATTCATCTTTTCGTTTTCTACTCGTGTCTGCTCACTCGTCGCTATGGCGACCCGAACGCGGTCGCGCGCGCTGCGGAGCTGGGTGACGTCAGTGCGCGACAAAATTCGGGTCGTTTCTGAAAATTTTCTCTGTAGTGATCCTTAGTGTTGCTGTTAGGAAGTTGGACGCCTAAAATATCCCTTTTAAACAAGTAGATTAAATATTTTTTTCTCACAGTGAAAATTTTTTTTTTTTTTACCAATTTGAGCCAAGGATTTAAATGATTCCAAATTAAAATGCATACAAAAGCAATAAGGATCTGCTTCACTTACTGTGATATTTCTATAACATCCCATTTCTATAACAGTTTCCCACATACATATTCTTCATTTAGTGCTCAGCAATGAATCCTGAGCTGGAATCGGAGTCCATCCTGGCAAGGCCGGGCACAAGGTGGAAGAGTTTCCACCTGTCCATCACAGCACACGTTCTGTGCATTTATTCATTCAAACACTTGTACTGTCGTTCACAACCTGCATGATTTTCAATAGTGGGAGAAAACCTGAGAAGCTGCAGGAAAGCCAGACATGTGACCGGTAGAATGGGCGACAGGGAGAATTATTCCAAATTAAAATGCATACAAAAGCAATAAGGATCTGCTTCACTTACTGTGACATTTTGTTTTTCATTTCTATATCAGTTTCCCATTTTAGTAACATATATAATTTTCATTTAGTGCTCAGTAACGAATCCTGAGCTGGAAACGGAGTCCATCTTGGCAACGCCGGGCACAAGGTGGAAGAGTTTCCACCTGTCCGTCACAGCACACATTCTGTGCATTTATTCATTTAAACACTTGTACTGTCGTTCACAACCTGCATGATTTTCAGTAGTGGGAGAAAACCTGAGAAGCTGCAGGAAAGCCAGACATGCGACAGGGAGATTGTGCTACACTCTGAACAGACAGGCTCAGGATGCACCACTATCTCACTACAGTTGATCCATATTCATTTTATACAAATCAGCGCTGTCATATTCTTAAATCTGATTGGTCAGAAGGTGATCAGCTTTCAGCTCTGACAGCCTCATTTACTGAGACTTTTGACGAATAATAAATGGATAAAAATGGGATCTTATTTTAAAAACAAAACTCATTCAGTCATTGATCTGATGATGTTTTCAGCAAAGTCTTTATTAAACATTCGTATACAGAGTCTCGGTGTCAGCATGTTGTAACAGTCAGTTCCTTTTCTCCGTGGGAAATACTTCAGAAAGGCTTCAACTGAAAGACTTCATTTTCTTGGCAACATGACAAGCTGCATTACTTCATAAACCTACAGGTTAGGTGTAACACAGATTTTCGTCCCACAGTCTTTTACACAGTCCTGAACAGTTTTCAGGGCCCATATATCCTCATAGCTCAGATGTTTGCGCAATCCAGTGAGTGCAGTCTCTGAGCATTAGGTAAACATCCACAATATTTTAACATATTTGTTTCATACCTTTATTATTATTTAGAATTAATTCTTCTTTCTAGATATGAATTACAAAAAAAACAAACAAAAAAACAAAAAAACCCCATTGGAACCCACTGGAATTTTCCTTTAATGAGCCAAAAGCTCAAAATCACTAGATGCTAATTGAGAAGTACAAGGTCAGATTCTTAGTGTGGCCTCTAGACTTGTGTAACAAAGCTGGAATGTAACATTCATGAAAACTCACTTAATATTACATGGCTTATGGTTTCAAAGGTTTTGCTGTTTTCACTCCAGAACACAAATTATTTTAAAGTTGCATATAGTGAAAATATGAATAAGACTTCTGAGTGTGTGTGTGTGTGTGTAACATGCGCAGTAATCAGTGCAAGGCATGATGTGTTTATTGCAGAAATTAGTGTTGATCTATTCACTACAGAGCTGCAGAGACTCACAGGAATGAAAAGAAGAATGCAGAGGAAAGATAGGAAACATCTAAAAACAGCACTGATTCACATGTCCACTTCTTCTCCACTGTTTCTTTTCTCTGTGCCAGCCTTTTGTTTTTTATTCATCTGATCTTTCCCTTTCATATCGCATTGCTTTGTGACGGATGCAGCAACAAAAGCACGTGAACCTCAACTGAATTAACTGTTTGTGCAGTGATGACTCAGATGTCTCAATACATACTGATACAGTGTGACTGGATGAGAGAGAGATAATACAAGATTGGATCAGTTTTGCTCACTTTCATACAGAAAAAATAATCACCCACTATTACACGTCGGCATTTGTCTGAAAATAAGGCTGCATAATATATATGAAGCAGCCGCTTTATTAGGAACACCAGGAAGAACCCACTTTTAGTATTAGTTAGTTTTGCTCTTAGCTTCAATTTCTCATGGCGCAGATTCAACCAGCTGTTGGAAATATTCCTTTGAGATTCTGGTTCGTGTTGACGTGAATGTATCGCAACATTGCTGCAGATTTTCAGCTGCACAGAGAGTGAGAGAGACATGCTCTGACTCTCCCGTCCAACCACATCCCAAAGGTGCTCTACTCGATTCAAATCTGCTGACTGGTGAAGCCACTGAAGAACAATGATCATATTGTCATGTTCATGGAACCAGTTTGAGGTGACTTGTGCTTTGTAGCAAGGTGCATTATCATGCTGAATTTAGCCAATAGATGGGTAAATTGTGGCCATACAGGTAGGTACATGGTCAGAAACAATACTCAGATAAGCTGTCGAATTAAAGTGATGCTGATTGGGTAGTAAGATGCCAAATACACTATATTGCCCAAAGTTTTGGGACACCCCCCTAAATCTTTCAGGGGTTGGGTTTGGCCCCTTAGTTCCAGTGAAAGGAACTTTTAATGCTTCAGCATACCAAGACATTTTGGACAATTTCATGCTCTCAACTTTGTGGGAACAGTTTAGGGATGACCCCTTCCTGTTCCAACATGACTGCACACCAGTACACATCCATAAAGACATGGATGAGTGAGTTTGGTGTGGAGGAACTTGATTGGCCTGCACAGAGTCCTGACCCCAACCCAACACCTTTGGGATAAATTAGAGTGGAGACTCTTCTCGTCCAACATCAGTGCCTTATACCTGTAAAGGGCGGTCCAACTACATTCCATACTACATTCATGTTAAGGCAGATGTCCCAGTTTTGGCCTCACAGTCTCCGCTCTAATCCATCCCTATCAGGTGTTCTATCAGGTTGAATGCAATGATTTGGAGGGGTGTCCCAAAACTTTTGGCAATATAGTGTATGTGTCAAGATAATATTCACCATTACACCACCTCCACCAAAATATTCCACCATTACACCACCTATCATCTGTTCATCGATCATCTATCACCTATCATCTAACACCTATTATCGCTATTGACACAAGGCAGTTTGAGGACATGGAGTCATGCTGTTTTTGCTCAATTTTGACCCTACCATTGGCATATCTTTACAGAATTGAGACCAGGTAACTTTGTCCCCCCAAATTTTAACCGTCCAAGTTTAAGCTTGTGACCACTGTAGCCTACCAGGAGTGATCTACTGTAGTCGCCCATCCACCTGAAGGTTTGAGGCCGTGTGTGTTGTGAGGGGATGCTTTTCTGCCCACAATGGTTTGTAATGGTTGGTCATTTGTGTTACTGAAGCCTTCCTGTCAGCTTAAACCAGCCTGGCCATTCTCCTCTCTCACTGATAATACGGAACTGACACCAGCTACTGATTAAACTCTTGTGTATTATGAAAATCCCAGGTGACTTCTCATGTTTTAACTGAAGCTCTTGAGATATGAGATTCGACTTCGGCATGTTCAACAGACGTAGTGGGGAAAAAACTCCATGTACAGGTCTCAAAGTTTTATCTTTTGTTTGCAATAAACTAGCCAGCCAACTATGATGAGTGATCTATATTTTTGTATATTTTTTTATTCTGGACATTTTTGTCCTCCAACAATGATGTAGTCTTTTTTGAAGTGCTACAAGGTTTATTCCTGATCATCTCAGCAGTCATGTTGATTGGACATCACTCTGTAAATGGGGAAGGAACTTTTGTTTTGAGAAGTGGGAGTCTTTCTTTGGTTGGAGGTTGGGTTAGAGTCAAAATAGCAAAAAAAAACCTGAGCATCAGCGCTTCTACAGGTCTGCATCCATTGATCCATAATTTTAATATAGAAACATAATGTGCTTTGCAGTAGAAATGACATCTGTCCTGCTTCATATTATAGACAATCCTATAAGATAAGATCCTTTACAAAATCAAATACTATGAAACTTACTGTCATTTGGTCTTACTTTACTTACTTGAACTGAATGATTCAAAGTGTGAAATTCTGAGTAATTTTAATGGGTTAATCCATTTTCTTAAAAACAAAATAAAGATTTTGGACTACCGACGTGAAGGTTGTGTCCACCAAGCTGCCACTGCTGGGCCCTTGAGCAAGGCCCTTAACCCTCAATTGGTCAGTTATATAAAAATGAGACAAAATTTAAGTTGCTCTGGATAAGGGCATCAGCCAAATGCCAGAAATGTAAATGTAGTCAAGGTGATGTAGTCAGCTTAGTCAGTTTTGGGAATAAACAATAGCAGAGTATGTCTTCCACATGTGTCTATAGGCTTGTTTTCCCACCTCAAACCTAGTGTCCACAGGAAAGGCTCCTAATCCATTGTGACCCTGATCACGATAAAGAGGTTGGTGAAAGTGAGTGAGGGAGTGAGTCAGTGTGTGTGTGAGTGAGAGAATGAGTGAGTGTGTGTGAAAGTGAGGAAATGAGTGTGTGTGTGTGAGTGAGTGACTGAGGGATTGAGTGGGTGTGAGAGTGAGGAAGTGAGTGTGTGAGTGAGTGAGTGAGTGAATTAGTGAGTGTGTGTGTGAGGGAGGGAGTGAGTGAATGAGTGAGTGAGTGAGTGTTTGTATGAGCGAGTGAGTGAGTGAGTGTGTGTGAGGGAGGGAGTGAGTGAATGAATGAGTGTGTGTGAGGGAGGGAGGGAGGGAGTGAATGAATGAATGAGTGTGTGAGTGAGTTAGTGAGTGAGTGAGTGAGTGTTTGTATGAGCGAGTGAGTGAGGGAGTGAGTGAATGAGTGAGTGTGTGTGAGGGAGGGAGGGAGTGAATGAGTGAGTGTGTGTGAGGGAGGGAGTGAGTGAATGAGTGAGTGAGTGAGTGAGTGTTTGTATGACCGAGTGAGTGAGGGAGTGAGTGAATGAGTGAGTGTGTGTGTGAGTGAGTGAGTGGATTAGTAAGTGTGTGTGTGAGCGAGTGAGGGAGAGTGTGTGTGAGTGAGTGAATAAGTGAGTGTGTAAGTGAGGTAGGGAGTGAGTGAGTGAATGAGTGTGTGTGTGAGTGAGTGAGGGAATAAATGTGTGAGTGAGAGACTGAGTGAAGAAGTGAGTGAGTGAGTGAAGGAATGACTGTGTGTTTGCCTGGTGCTCAGTTAATACTTCTCTAAATTGGAATAGTATCTGATGGAAAGATTTGCTATAATACGTCTTGATGGATAAACACCTTCTGATGGTTTTCCTCTCCCGCAACTTAAACTGCTTAAAGCAACAACAAAAAACAATTGTAGTTCACCGACCGAGTATTATGTGCTCTGTGTGTATTGTCAGGTCTAGTATTTGGTGCAGCTTTAACACTGGTGTAGCATTAGAACAAGTCTGAATTCACTTTGGTGTTTGTGGCTTTGATGTCTCACTGGATGGCTGGGCTTTTGTGCTGTTTGTAGGGCTGAATAGATGAACAGAACTGAAACAATTGAAGAGCAACCCCCCAGTACCACAAACGTGCACACACACTCACACACTCACACAACCCTGTGACCCTTAAGGGTATGAGCGACAGAGGAGATAAGCAGCAGCAGTATGATGGAGTGGCTGAGCTTAGAGAGCCATAGTTTAATCTTAGAAGAGCAAATCAGACCGTAGGTGAGAGAGGGAAAGTGAAATGAGATATCTTCTGCAAAACTGTGAGTGAATATAGATAGTACGTGTCCAGTCTCTCTGAACGGAACGTTGGAGAGACAGAGAGAAAGTCTTTCGAAGCTTAATATGTGGGAGGATGAGAATTGGAAAAGACTGACAGCATGAGAGAAAGTGAGAGGGGAGTTAAGGAGGTGAGAGGCTTGCTGTGTGCTGATGGAAATGTCACCATGTGGATTCTTTCACCGCTTCACACTCTAATCAGCGTTGGGTGTGTGTTTAGATGTGTCAGCACCATCCTCTGCTTGTGAAAGGCACAAAAGGAAGCCATCCTCATGACTCGCTTCCACACAGGGAGATATGATTTAACATTCCCCTATTAGAAATATATTTGATTATTTCTCTCTTGTTAATAGTGGACCAATATTTTTTCAAATAAAATTAGCCAGAGTTTAAAAAAATCTATTTTATATATATAAAGTCTAGTTTTAAGTGTGCTCAGTGGCATAAATGAAGATAGTCGGATAAATGATGCCTTATTTCCCCTGCAAAAATATTATCTTGACAAACTTGTGATTGAGATTAACAATGCAAATGATCGGAAATGTTAGTGTATAATGTCACCATTGCCAGACAGATGGATACAGGTACAGATTTGTCTTTTATTAAAACCAAATAAAAGGAAATTGTCAAAAAAAGATAAAGATTAGGTAATTTGCTAAGAGGTGAACAGACAGGTAATCTGTACACAGATCACAGGACAAACCACCTCCATGGTGGAGTACAAGGAATGTCTGAATTATGGAGTAATTTGGACCATAGATATGTTTCCCTTTGTTTCATGTGAAGTGGAAACTGGCTGAGGATATTAGAAGTTAGTGGGAGGTTCAGACATGCCAATTAATCAATAGCAGCATGCTTCATGTGCAGGAATGTATCATTCCTTTTTAATAATATTATGTTACCTACAATATCAAGTGTAGGAATAGATTTTAATAAATGCTGTACTCCACAGGATACGGATCAGAAACCTTGCAGTGAATTAGAGATTGGAGGCGTCCTCTGTCAAGAAATTGTTAGATTCCTTAGAACGTTCTGTTAAAACTAGCCAGAGGAATGGTCAAGTTTTCTTCTTTGGGCTAAGTACATCCAAAGTTTTATTTCGGCACTGTGTATGCAGGTAACCCCTCGATGTCCAGAGGTGTTTCACTCACCCAAGGACCCAATAATATTTCATTCAAATTAATTTATTTGTATAGCCCTTTTAACAATGGACATTGTCTCAAAGCAGATTTACAAAAGTATAGAAACAGAGAAAAAATGATAAAGTTTAACGTTACTATTTACCCCTAACATTTATCCCTAATGAGCAAGGCTGAGGCGAGTGTGGCAAGGAAAAACTCCGTGAGATGATATGAGGAAGAAACCTTGAGAGGAACCAGCAGGCTCAGAAGGGAACCTCATCCTCATTTGGGTGACACTGGACAGTAAATAATGTAACTGTTGATAATGTCCTTTCTACAACAGCAACCAAGAGCTCTTGAGAAACTAATTGGTCAGAGTATTTTCTGAGTTCATTATTGACTTAACACTAATTCCTTCCTGACGAATGCTGACTAAGGCAACAGCAGTTCAGAGACGGTGTAATAGTCTCCAAATGGTTCTATCCACAGAAGTCCTCTGGGTCACAGACTGTCCATGCAGATCTATCCCCAGCAGCATTGAGCACCACCAAGCGACGAGACTCCAACCAGGGGTAGAGCATCTGAATGGATCAAGCAGGTCGAGAAAAAGAAGTGGTCACACTGGGAATTTAGGAGTGGGATGTATCGCTTGACAGAGAAAGACAGAAAGAGAAAAGAGAGAGAAAGAGAAAAAATGTTAGGTATGCTTGTGATCATGTGAATAATATGGGTTTGAGGAGTATCCCAGAAAGGTTTGATCCAGATCCAGGTTTGATCCCTTCACCTTTTTGGGAGGTCTCTTCTAGAAGGCACAGAGGAGGTTGGTAACTGAATATGCACTGTGGCAGGGTGATGAAGGAAATTGTGGTCTCCAGGAGGAAACCTGACCACTCTGGAATCTTCCAATTTTCTTGGCTTGCTCACTTGGCTCAACCAAGTTGTACTACTAAGGCTGATAACCAAATGTTAACCTCACTAAGTAACAGATCTTGGGGTTAGCTCCACCACGACTTTGCAAATGGATGATCAACAATCACAGGGTGTTTTTGGTCAGATGTCCATATACTCTTGGCCATATGGTGTAACATTAGTCTTTGGTGGACGTTTCTGGTTTGGTGTGTAGAGAGTGAGAGTGTACTTGTACGTCATCGTTATGAGAGATGCATTTTGCAAGCACATCTCTGAGAGTTTCAATAACAATACCTGAAAGGCAGAGAGGGCTTACAACCATGCCATGTTTGTAGTGCACTCGTCCTGGCCTGTAATCATAGTGCCCTGAAGTGGAGCTATGGAAGTCAAACGTTTTGAATTCTATTCAGTCCAGAACTGAATGTTCATCCTGTTACTCTACACCTTTGCAGTCCTTGCCATTCATTAACAGCATTCAAAGGCTGAGGCAAATAACAGAGTTCTGTTGCTGTAAACACTAGGCTCTTCTGTACACCTGAGAAGTGTAAAGCTTGTTGATCAGCCACTTTCGTTTTTGGGAAATCTATCAGTACTCGGTCACTATGATATCTCACATACAGTACAATTACTGGCAATCCTTACCAGAAACAACTAAGTGAATGTGATGGGATTGGGATTTCTCAGAGACCCTAGCAAACAGTAGTTAGTGGCTATGAAAAAAGTATGAATTTATTTGTCAAATGCAAACAACACTTTAGACCACAATACAAAAGCCTGGTTACTAGGGATTAGTTTAACAGGATCTGTAATCCTGTCTATTATACAGTCCTCTCCAAAAGAATTGGAACGGCATAGGCCCGTTTTTTTCTTTGTTCTTTTTTTTTTTTACACTGAAGACATTTGGGGTTAAGATACTAATATGAATTAGACCATAGATAAGAATCTCAGCTTTTGTTCTAGACAATAAATTTTTTGAATGCCACTTTTTTTTTAACTCACGAGTGATCAAAAATATTGGATCATGTGGCTGTGGGTATTTGTTACTCAGTTGTGCCCTGTTAGATTGATTATTTAAATAATTAATAGCCCTGATTGTCTGTTCTTTGTTTGAGCCATGGGTTTCACATGTAAATATGTTGTTAAAAAGGATAAACCAACATGAAGACCAGAGAGCTGTCTATGGGAGAAAAGCAAACTATTTTGAAGCTGAGGAAATATGGACAATCATTCAGAACCATTTTGACAGCAGTGGACAGAACTAATCCGACAGTTTGACAGAACAAGAAAAATAGAAAGAAAACTAGTCATCCAAGCAAAACAACAGCAGTTGATGACAGAAACATTGTAGAGAAACACCATCACCAACACACTCCACAAGGCAGGGGTGAAGGTATCACAATCCACTGTTTGAAGAACACTTCAAGAGCAGAAATAGAGAGGCCATACTACAAGATGTAACACACTCATCAATAGTAAGACCAGTTTGGAATTCATAAAGAAATACATTGATGATCTCCAAAAGTTCTGGAACAAGATTACCCTTTGCCAAAGTGATGGAAAGACCAAAGTGCTTATGATCCAAAACATACGACGTCACTAGCTCACACTGGAGATAGCGGCATGGTTTGGGTTTGCATGGCTGCTTCTGGAGCAGACTCATTAATCTTTATTGATGATGTAATTCATGATAGAGCAGCAGAATGAATTCAGGAGTCTACAGAAACATCCTGTCTGCCAAGTTACAGAGAAATGCATCCAATCTAACTTCATCATGCCTCAATACAATGACACACAATAAAGGACTTCATCAGGTGGAAGACATGGAAGATTTTAGACTGGGCTTCTCTTGCTTTCAAAAAATAATTTTTACTTCTGTAGAAGTAGGTCCTTTGTTGCAAGAATGGTGGCATGGAGCTGTCTGAACAAACTACTACTACTACAAAGCTTGAATACTAAAGCAGCGAGATCTTACGTTACAAGTTCCCTTAGATCTTGTGGAAGGATACGCCATTCGCCTTGAAGTTGTAGACCCGAGTTGGCATGCAGATGGATGTGCTGGGGTGGGAACGTGAAAAAATTATCCGCTTAGCGTTATCTTGGATTTAATCCGGCCTTAACCGGGTTTTGTTCTTCTTTTATATAGTACAGTCTATGCTGTAATGTGTAGGTTTTACAAAATTCTTCAAAAATGCAGTGTATTTTCAACATTTTAGAAACGGTGGAAAGAGTACAAAATACTGATATGAGTCAAAGCACTGCTAATGTAGTAAATAAAGAGTAAATAAATCGTCTTTTGAGAAACAAAAACAAGTAACTTACATTTGATACAACAAATAAGAAAATGTTCTACTTTCTGTTCTGTTCTTATGTAAACTAATTAAGCGAGCTATGCTAAAGTGAACACACCTCTACAGTATTATTTAGACAAATGCACGTTAAATAAATGCTATGGGGTTTCAGTACCTTGCTAGATTTGTTAGCTAGCCAGCTTATATTAATACATACAAGTATCTTGAGCGCTGTGTGTAAGCTGTAGCAGTATTTAGGTTTGTTCAACACGATAGGCTACTATGAGCTAGCTAGCTCATATTAATACATACAAGTATCTTGAGCGCTGTGTGTAAGCTGTAGCAGTACTTAGATTTGTTCAACACGACAGGCTCTAGTGGACATCTTGATGCTCATCTGTCTTCACTGTCTCAGACATTGCTGCTGCTGATTAAACATTTATTTCCTGAAATGAATGGAGAATGAATGGAGTGTTTATTTACTCTGTATCATTAAAATTTGAATATTTCTATTTCTAATTTAAGCAAAAGTACTGCTTTAATTATTCATTATTAATCCACATCTTATTGTAAGAAAGCGGCTTCCTGTTTATTTGATTTATGATTAGTGAAAGTCATGAAAACAGCAACAGGTTCATTACATATTACATGAATATTATTTGATAACCAGCAGACTGTTCAGGGCAGTAGGTAGTATAAATAGGCATACAGATAGTCTGTATATGTCTGTAATTAATATACTGTATATTATATACACACCGATCAGGCGTAACATTATGACCACCTGCGTAATATTGTGTTGATCCCTCGTTTGCTGCCAAAACAGCCCTGACCCTTCAAGGCATGGACTCCACTAGATCCCTGAGGTTGTGCTGTGGTATCTGGCACCAAGATGTTAGCAGCAGATCCTTTAAGTCCTGTAAGTTGCAAGGTGGGGCTACCATTGACCACACTGCGTATTGTGACACCTTTCTATCAGAGCCAGCAGTAACTTCTTCAACACATGCCAGGTTCATTAAATATTACATGATAACCAGCAGGCAGTTGAGGGCAGTTTTGTGCATGTAGGTTCTATTCTGCGTGTGTGTGTGGGTGGGTGGGTGGGTGGGTGGGTGTGTGTTAAAAAATAAAAAAAAACCTAATAAGGAAATGACCTGCAGACTTGGCTTAAAAGTTCTATCTGTTATCTCTCTGTTATAAAATTACAGGTATGCATCCAGCACATTCTTTCTGTTGCTTTCTCTTTGTTGCTTTCTTTAGAGCTTCACAGTTTTTACAATGTTCAAACCATGTCATAATATTAGTGTTCTTTTCAGTATTTCTGTTGGAGAAAGCTGAACAAACACTAACCGGCTCAGTGTGTTCTTGTGTGACCTGCTTTAGATGCTGCAGATAAACAGTCCTGTGATTGGATGAATTACTGCAAGAACACATAAATCCAAGACGCACAAGTCCGGGCCGATTTGTGCGATTGTGCAGTCTTTTATTATGAACAGGCACAGCCTTACCGTCCAGTGTAAAGGCATGTGACGACTATGATATGGCACAATATAATCGTGTGATATGATATTTTGTCCTATCGTACACAGTCCCCATCACCAACTGAAGTGAAGAATGGAATGCAGGCAAGGATCCAACATAGACAGAGAGAAAACAAGAGAGAAAGAGAGAGAGAGAGAGAGAGAGTATAAGACACTGACTCGAGAGCAGGAGAGGAGGAGAAGGAGGAGGGCAAAAGAGCCGAGAGGAAAGAGGAATGTCAGCAGAGGAATTTCCAAGAGCTTTTGCTCAAAAATAAAGGACGTGATGGAGAGAATAAAGAGAGATGCCACACACACACACAGACACACACCAACAACACAAATACACCATGACAAGCCAAACACGCACTTCACGTATCTTGGATAACGGAAAACAGGCTCTTCTCCTGAGGTGCTGCTTTTTCTAGCCCTGTTTCCTAATACAGCCCCAGACTCTTACCCCTGACCCCGGAGCTGAGGGTGATGCAAAGTTAAAAAGAATCAGACAAATTGTTTGGCTTGATTTGGGCCACATCTTGTAGTTAAAAGCTTGGAATTTAAGCAAACATGTCCCTAGGCTGCTGGCTTCGTAGGGTGAAAACACTGAGATTAACTGATTATTTAATAATTAAACAAATTCAGTAACAGACCCTCACATATGGTGTATAGTATAGAGTGTATAGATCCTTAAGTCCACACTCATGAATAACCTCTGTTACAGACTTTCTAAACAATAACCTAAAATAAGTAAAAAGAAAACCTTCGTACCAGACTTCAGTTAACATCTTAACTGGTTAACCCTCGTTACCAGTACAGTCTGGTGTTCCACTCTACCAGCCCAATCTTAATCGATTTATGGAATATTTTCTGTTTTAACAAATCAATTATTTTATCTCCACAAATCTGATCTAAAATCAGTCAGGACTGTTTTGCTATTGTTTTGCTGCCAAAACCACCCTGACCCTTCATGGCATGGACTCCACTAGATCCCTGAAGGTGTGCTGTGGTATCTGGCACCAAGATGTTAGCAGCAGATCCTTTAATTCCTGTAAGTTGCGAAGTGGGGCCTCCATGTACCATACAATGCGTATTCTGACACCTTTCTATCAGAACCAGCATTAACGTCTTCAGCTATTTGAACAACAGTAGCTCGTCTGTTGGATCGGATCACACGGGCCAGCCTTCACTCCCCACATGCATCAATGAGACTTGGCCGCCCATGACCCTGTCTCTGGTTCACCACGGTTCCTTCCTTGGACCACTTTTGATAGATACTGACCACTGCAGACCGGGAACAACCCACAAGAGCTGCAGTTTTGGAGATGCTCTGATCCAGTGGTCTAGCCATAACAATTTGGCCCTTGTCAAACTCGCTCAAATCCTTACGCCTGTCCATTTTTCCTGCTTCTAACACATCAGCTTTGAGGACAAAATGTTCACTTGCTGCCTAATATATCCAACCCACTAACAGGTGCCATGATGAGGAGATCATCAGTGTTATTCACTTCCTGTCACTGTTCATAATGTTATGGCTGATAGGTGTATTATATATTCTAGATGGATAATACAATAGTACAAAGATTGAAAGATATTATAAGTTATATTTTGTGCAAAGATGCATACTGGATAAGCAGTGTAGTAAAAAGTAAGTAAATGTAAACAGTGTGATCAGCTGGTCAGTGTGGAAACAGCTGTAGGGAAGAAGCTATTCTTCAGTCTGTTTGTGTGTAGCGCCTTCCTGATCCTGACGGGAGGAGGGTAAATAGTCCATGATTAGGGTGAGCGGTGTCTTTGATAATGCCTTTTGTCCTCTGCAGACAGCATTCCTTGTAAATGTTTTTGATGGTGGGAAGCTGAGTACCAATCATTTGTTTTCAGCACCCGCTGAAGGGATTTTCGGCCTGATGAAGTGCAGTTGCGATACCAGACTGGGAGGCAGCTGATGATAATGCTCTCAGTGGTAGATGCTCCCAATTTTAGAGGATTATAAGGAAGCACTTGGGGCATCTCCGAAAGAGAAGAGAAGAAAAAAAAACTTGTTTATTTGGAAGGGTTTTTTTGGAACTTGTCTATAAATATATTGCCGCAGTAGGCTAGATAAAAACAGAAATACTTCTTAAAGTCCTAAGTGTCTACTTTCATATAAGCTTTATATTAAGCACCACTGTGGATGCTGATCAGGGACACAGCCTCTCTCTCTCTCTCTCACCCTCTCACTCTCCTCTCTCTCTCTCTCTCTCTCTCTCTCTCTCTCACCCTCCTCTCCTTCCTCTCTCTCTCTCTCTCTCTCTCTCTCTCACCCTCCTCTCCTTCCTCTCTCTCTCTCTCACTCTCTCTCTCTCTCTCTCTCTCACCCTCCTCTCCTCTCTCTCTATCTCCTGTATCACATGTCAGAAATATTGCAATATTTTCATTATTTTGGTCATTCTAAACAATTTTTTTTTTTACTTTTTTTAATTCAAGTGTTTTTTTGTCCAAAATTCTCTTGCCATGCAACTTTAAGTTGGTTTAAATCATTTATATATGAAATGATTAAAACTTCTTTGAAGCAAAATAGTAATTCAAATGATCGGCACTTTTTGTAAGAAACCTCTGCGGACTTCCATGAAAGAAAGTGCATTTCTTCTTCCTAATGCAAGTAGGATACATAGCAGTAAAATCATTTAAATGACTATAACGTGTTGAAGAAAGCACATTATCAACAGTTACATTATTTACTGTCCAGTGTCACGCAAATGAGGATGAGGTTCCCTTCTGAGCCTGGTTCCTCTCATGGTTTCTTCCTCATATCATCTCAGGGAGTTTTTCCTCGCCACCGTCGCCTCAGGCTTGATCATTAGGGATAAATACTAACTTAACTTTAAACTTTACAATTTTTATTATATGTTTTTATACTTCCATAAAGCTGCTTTGAGACAGCATCCATTGTTAAAAGCACTATGCAAATACACTGAATTGAATTACATGAACGCGTGTTAGCTTGCACTCTGCCACAGTAGAAAACATGGAGTTTATTGAGACTGCAGAGTTTCACATGTGCTCTGGTAATAATAGCAACCTTCTGTATTATTCATACTGATGTTTTTCATTCCTCATTTATCATTCCTATCACAAAATGAATTCTTGAACTTTTCATATCTTTTCAAAATGTTCTAAAAACTAAATAACTTCAAGCTGCAGTCCTGCTGACTGAGCCCACTCTTCTCTTCTCGGGCTTCTAATTATTCTAATATTTCTGATTTTCTCGTTTGATAACACTATGATGTTAATTTTTGTCAGAGTGTGTTCATATGAATGACTGAGTACAGATGGAACAAAGCCTGAATGGAAGAAAGAAGGAAAAGAAAAAGGAAGAAAGAATGTCACAGGAAGTGAAACATTACAGGAGGTACCTTTTATATTGTGTGTGTTGAAAAAACTTCCGATCACTGGTCAGATCACTTTTAGGCACATTGGACACTAGTAAATGTTTCGCGGGAGATTTGAGAGTCACATCCCGTAAGATTTGTTCACTAGACACTTCTAGGCTAGGCTTCCAGGCTTTATTTCTGTTCACACGCTATAGTCCAAAATACAAGCTAACATTCTCCTTGGGGTTTGGAAATATCACATGATGTATTAATGACTATACATTAAAATGGGGATTTTATGTAGCTAATGGTTCTATATTTTTACTGATCAGCCATAACATTATGAGCACTGACAGGTGAGGACTGACTATCTCCTGATCATGGGACCTGTTAGTGGGTGGGATATATTAGGCAGCAAGTGAACATTTTGTCCTCAAAGTTGATGTGTTAGAAGCAGGAAAAATGGGCATGAGTAAGGATTTGACTGAGTTTGACAAGGACCAAATTGTGATGGCTAGACGACTGGATCAGAGCATCTCCAAAACTGTAGCTCTTGTGGGTTGTTCCCGGTCTGCAGTGGTCAGAATCTATCAAAAGTGATCCAAAGAAGGAACAGTGGTGAACCGGTGACAGGGTCATGGGCGGCCAAGGCTCAGTGATGCGCGTGGGGCGAAGACTGGCCCGTGTGATCCGATCCAACAGACGAGCTACTGTTGCTCAAAGCATCAGAACTGGACCACAGAGCAATGGAAGAAGGTGTCCTGGTCTGATGAAGCACATTTTCTTTTACAGCACGTGAATGGCCGGGTGCATGTGCTTCGCTTACCTGGGGAACACATGGCACCAGGATGTACTGTGGGAGGAAGGTAAGCCAGTAGAGGCAGTTTCATGCTTTGGGCAATGTTCTGTTGGAAAACCTTGGGTCCTGCCATCCATGCCTCGACGGGTCAGGGCTGTTTTGGAAGCAAAAGGGGGACCAACACAATATTAGACAGGTGGTCATAATGTTATGCCTTATCAGTTTATACGGAAAAACTTCAAGGCTTCCCATTGACAACAAACTGAAGAATCTTTTAGCTTAATCCTTAGATTTTTGTTTTGTCATATTTGTTGTCAAGGTTGTTGCACTAAATAACAAAATTACTTTCAGAGAAATAACCACAGATGGTCCAATTTGTCCAGTTGTTTTTGTCCAATTTGTGACTTAAGTGTATATAAAAATACTTGTAGGTTTATGTATAATAGAAGTTAAAGAGTTTTACAAAGGGGTTGAATTTAGATGGGGAATGCAAATAGGCGGTGTTAGATAAACAGTGAAGTTAGAACTGACCCATGTTAAAAACAGGTAACTAACATAATCTCCACTAGGTTGTTGCAGCAGAATGAAACAGGCAGCTCAAGAAGGCAGGAAGCAAATGCATAAAATCAGCATGTTGTTTATTATGAGCAATTCATGAATCATTATCAGAGCATATAGTAGGAGCCAGAACACAGCAGACAACGTTAGACTAAGGTAAGGTAATTCCTAATCAAAGAATGGGAAAACATGTGAGACTCTGAAGCAGGAAGTGCAACTGGAAAACAAAGAACCTTGGACAAGACTTTGTTAAGAAACAAAGTGTGTAAGTAGAAAAACAAATACAACCTAATACAGAACAGGCGCACACAATCAGGCAGTAAGCAAATGACAATATCAAAGTTTGTGAAAAGACACAAACTTGAGAACAAGGAGCTTGTTGCCATGGGAACCAAGGGCCACAAAATATTTAGAGATTCTAGAGATTAATGATAGACCTCACTGCGAGAGTACTTGTGCATCTTGGACACAAAGAACATTCCTTAATAAAGAATTCTGGGAACTCGAAGAAGAGTAGCTAGAACAGATCCCATGTATCCTCCATGTAGACTGGAAAACTCTGGAAGTATCCTGTGATCACTGAAGGCACTGTCAGCATGGACCACAACATTCCAGGAACTGTTTCCTAACACAATTTTTTACCTGCAGTGCATCCTTATATGATACACTGAATGTCCTTGTCTCTGTAATAGCACTTTTAGAGTCTGTTCCTACACTGGAGATAAAGCTGGCTACTTATCTGTGTGTTTATCACTGCTCGAATGGTGCTTTAGTCACAGCAAGTCTTAATGCAGGTCCCAAAAGCTTTTACCGAATTCGACTCCATTAAGGTCAGTGTAAATGTCGCATACTTTGTTTCCCGGTGGGACCGTTTGAACCGTTACGCTGCATGAGTGCTTCCTGTCATTAGACTCTTTAGATAAGACAGGGCCTATGTGGGCGTTGGACGGACGTGCCTGTTTTCGCTGATCTGAGACTACTTTTTTTTCAAACGTGGATACGAAATCAGCTTGAAGCGGAGCAGATTGAACTGTAAGGCACACACACACACATACGCACAGCAGATACACACTATCCCACCTCACTACTGTGAAAACCTATACCCATTAAAGCTAAACCAGATACCAGCAGTTCCATAAGTCTCAAAAAAATTTTCTTGTACAGAAACACCTGCCATGAAATTTGCATTAAAACTCTGTATAACTAACATATGGTCAGAGTTGAATGGAAATGAACTACAAAAAAATAAAAGCAGATTTAACAGATTTTACTAATATGACATGAACGAGGAATAAAACATGACCGTGATTGCTTTTACTGGAATATAATCCTCATTGAAATGGCAACAGGAAAGTCTGTTACCTCTCTGAAGTGAGTAATTTCCATATAACAGCATTTCCTGTTCCTCTTATACCACATGGATTTGCCAACGATTTGACTTTCATTCATCTAGTGAACAAAGTGTTGTGCTTCTGATTTATTTCTGGTTCAATTGACCATTCTTAGAAGAAGAAGAAGCCTTTATTTTGTCACATATACATTAGAGAACATGTGAAATGATGTTCTTCACATATCCCAGGTATGAAGTTGAGGTCAGAGCACAGGGTCAGCCACGATACAGCACCACTGGAGCAGAGAGAGTTCCGGGTCTAAAAGTAGCAGCTTGACAGAGCTGGAGCTTGAACTTCTGACCCTTAGATCCACCATCCAGGAGATAACTTACAGCAGCCATGCAGTCATTATTTCACCACACTCTCTCAGCTCGTCAAACCAAAAAGCAGGAAGTCCTCTACTCTAAACATTTTCCTATGATAGAAAACATTAAAAAAAAGTGTTGACACCTGAGACTCCTTCCTTAAATGTTGAATATCTACTTACAGAAACTGTCACCATATAATTGATGGTGGTCCAGTGGCATGATCCTGTGCTTGCACCACCACAGCCAGGGTTCAATTCCCAGGCAGGAAACCAGCCCAGCCTTTCCTCTGAAGGATTATCTCTCAGCGCTGGTCTCAAGTCTGGATGAACTAGGAGGGTTGCATCAGGAAGAGCATTCGGTATAAAACCTGTGCTAAAATTAAAATACGTGGCTCTGTTGTGACTCTGATTAGGGAGCAGCTGAAAGATGACAACAATATTGTGTATTATTTGTATATGAGCTGTTACTATAGAAATGATGACGTATTAAAACGAATGTAAACCTGTGACTTTAAATACAGCCAGAATCACCGTTAGAGCTTCTGGAACACAACGACAGTCTGTTATCTAAGCAATATTATGTGTTTATACTGAATATCAGCAGTGCTGTGATTTGTCGTAGGTAAAATGCGAGTGCATATGACAGTTTTATAAATATGAAAGCTTACAGTTTACAATATGGCCAAGTAATTTATCCTTGAAGATCCTGAGAAGAAGCCATAGTCACTGTCCGCATGTTGGCTAGCTGGTTAACTGGTTCAGAATGGTGTGTACGTTCCTGTTAATGGGAGCATCTGGAAAAATGATTCCTTTTCATATTTATCAGATGATCTTTTGTATTTTAAGTAGGAAGTTCATGAAAAAAGTACTCTATAACTAGCCCTGTCTGCTGATGATGTCTTTCTGCTGCTCTAGCTGTAATGTTATGTGACGAACACAGACAAGTGGAAAGTGTGAAACATCGCAGTGTGGCTTTATTAAACATAAGCACTCTAGGAACACTTGTAGATCAAATTAACAAACTGGAACTAACTGTTGTATTAACGGAAATAACGTTATGAAGTGGAGTAAAACGGAGTGCTGCTTATTTTTATACAACCACATAGTCTTTCCAAGTCATTCCATTTATACCACAGCAACATGCTAACGATCTACACTGTTTAATTTATTAATAAATTTCAGGTTAATAACATATCCCAGAATGCACCACAGCCGACAAACATGACCTACCTGGGCTACACTTCCCAAAACACACACCCTTTATTACAATCACAGTCACTGGACTTCTCAGCAGGCACACGTGTACCCAATCACACTGGTCACTATACAACAGACTCACAAACAACCACTAGATCCAGTGTTATGCTCTGGGTTTCAGTGCTTTTTTGTCCGTGTTGTTATACTTGTGTATTTGGATCACCCCGAATGAAATGGTTGACCTCTGTCTGTTTACTGTTTACACGTCTTTGAATCCCGTTTTAGATTTGTTTCTTTTCCAGTGCTCTTTTAAATAAAACACTAAAATGCAGTTGCATCTTCTTCTGCATCCTCTTCACTCACACTGCACATTTTACTGGTTTGTAGTTTACATGTACGGCATTTTGCAGAGGCCATTATCCAGATTTATAGATTTACTTAGATTTATGTCATTGATACAACTGAGCAGTTGAGGGTTAAGGGCTTTGCTCAAGGGCCCAGTATTGCACAGCACCAGTCGGGAAGGCAAACGAATCCTTTAGCGGATTTTATGGAAGAAAAACACACAGCAAACAATGGGCAGGTGAAAGAATGGGCAATGAACAAGCAAAAGATCAAAACCAAAACAACAATTAGCCTAGCAAACAAAACTACAGGCACAATCCAAAACAGCAGAAAAGCAGTTCATACACAGTAACAATAGCAGGGACACAATGAACAATTTGGTAGAGTAGTATAAACTAACAATACTTCGCATAATGGTGGTGGTGAAAACAATTTAAATGTTGTGATACCGGAAGTAACCTTCTGAGCTGAGAGTGGTCAAAACTCCAGTGATGGCTCCCTCTGACATGCTGGAGGAAAGGTGGGTGAATTCATTCATTCATTGCCTGGGATTTGAGCACACAACTTCTGTGACAAGTGAACATATTTATTAAAACTCTTTATTATTAGGTGATTAGGTGGTTAGCATCGACCATAAAAACACCCTATGAATCAGCTGCTGTTATAGAAACAATAACCTATTAGAAGAAGCGCATTATTTTTAATTAATCCATCGATAACAGTAGCTACAGCTGGAACTACGCCTCTAAACAAAAATAATGCACACCTCACCTGACCAATAAGATTCGATAATTTAAGCGGACTGTGGAATGAACACCTTATTCGAGAATTCAGCTGCACTGTGGTTTAATGTTATTTAGCTTGCCAAATGACTACAAAGTACACAGTGTGTTCCAGTAACAGATCCCTAAAAACTCAGACTGTTAAAAGGTTATTTATGTGTGTGTGTGTGTGTTTGCAGCTCCAAAGAAGAAATTCCTTAGAGGTTTTTGTACTTTATTCCTTCTGTGTGGGTTACAAGGCCACCTTCAGTTTCTGAATGTAAATCATTGACATTGTTTATGTGTGTGTGTGTATGTGTGTAGGTAGAGGAGGGTGGTAAAGCCGATTCTCTACAGTGCCCCCTGCTGGTCGGGGATGAAGTGGTCGTCATCAACGGTGTGGAGCTGACTGGGTTCAGACAGGAGGCCATCTCTCTGGTCAAAGGATCCTACAAAACTCTCCAACTCACTGTGCGCAGGTCAGAAAAGACACCTTCTGAGATACACACACTTCAAGCCTCAAACTTTTCCAGCCATAAAATATGTGGATAAAAGTTTGGATCAAGTCTCGGAATAGAATCCATGCCATTTATGGTGACTGGCAGTAGCACAGCTTGGCCTGTAGAGGGAACAGTGTGAAGTTTTAATCCTTTGGGAGGATGGATACTGTGTGTGTGTGTGTGTGTGTGTGTCTGTGTGTGTGTGTGTGAGAGAGAGTGAGAGAGCTCAACAGTGACAGGAAATATGTAATTAAGCCCACTGAAATTGACACCACTAGCAAGTAACTCACACACACACACACACAAACACACACACAGTGTATGGCACTCAGATCAGAAACATTAGTTTTTCTGATTGGTGTAAAGGGCTCGCTAAGATATTTTGATTATAAGCAATGGTGGTGATCCTGATGTTCTGATTGGCCGAAAGTGCTGTGACTTTTTAAGGCCATTTTTATTTGGATGAAGCTTGCAGCGATGTCCAATAAGACCTGCTAATAGGTTGAGGTAGCTATGAGGTTTCCTGACATTATTAAAGCATCCTGGTTGGTGGAAACTGTTTATTATTTTTAACGCTGCATTCGACTAAAGAGTTCAGCAAGTGACGTTAAATCAACATGGCTGCCCAGAGCACAAGCAGTAAACAAGGTTGCACACCTTTAAATGAGTTATATACGTATTTGCTTAAGATATACAGATATAGTCTAGTCTATAAGGTCTCACTGATTTAAGGAGGTAAATATGCATCACTCTTGAAATTACAAACCTCCATGTTTTTTCCCACTTTGTAACTTAAACACATGACTAAGCTTGAACAAGGATAAAATGACGTACTTCCCACGAATTGTTCTGAGTGGTGGAAATGTCTGTGACGGTTCAGTGACTTAGGTGAATTGTCCCTGAAGACATTTGAGGTCAGAGATCCTAGTCACATAATTCACACAGTGACACACAATCTTCCCACACACAGGACATTTCACACACAGCACCTCTCCACCTATCTCTCTTACATACACACACTCTGAGACATTTCCTTTCTCAGGCTTAGTAACATAGTTATAAAGGCAGGCATTGTGTGACACCTGTGTGGCTGTGTGAGGGGGTGGAAGTGGGAAGCGGAATGAAAGTACGACAGAGAGGAATTGAGAGGATGAGAAAACATGGCTGGTGAGCATCCCGAAGAGATTAAGAGGAGACAGAGATCTCACTCATCTTTAGTAACCGTTTGATATTGGTCAGGGTAACAGTGGATATGGAGTCTATCACAGGAGTCTATCACACTGGGCACAAGACAGGAATACATCATGGATAGCATGTCCAGGAGAAGTAAACTGTAACCAGTGTAACTGCATGTAGCCTGTCTCTTTCACTTAATCCTTCAGTAAAAAATAATGATGTTAGGCAATTATGAATTGAAATGGTGATAGAAGAAAAACACAACAAATAGTGGTAGAAGAAGAAGTAGTAGAAAAAGTAGAAGTAGTAGTAGAAGTAGTAGGAATGGTAGTGCTATATGTAGAAGTAAATGTAGATGTAGTTGTAGTAGTAGTAGTAGTAGTTGTTGTAGTAGTGGTAGAAATAGTAGTAGTACTGGTAGGAGTAGTAATAGTTGTTGTAGTAATGGTAGTAGTGGTAGTGGTAGAAGTCCTTAGTTCAAGTTTGTACTTTTCCTATTATTCTGTATGATTGTGTACGTGACTAATATAGATTGAGTTTCACTTTTAATATAAATGCAATCTTGACATATTACATCCACCACGTTGGTTTTGTCATATGACCTACGACATCAGATTAACTAAGTACAGTTTAACCACGAGAAACTATGTTTAATGCCAATAGCATCTACAGGTATTTCAAACCTAATATTTTATGAATATTGAGAAGGGTAGGGATATTTGAGTAGGGATAATTGAGTAGGGATAATTGAGTAGAGATAATTAAGTAGGGATGTTTGAGTAGGGATGTTTGAGTAGGGATATTTGAGTAGGGATGTTTGAGTAGGGATATTTGAGTAGGGATGTTTGAGTAGGGATAATTGAGTAGGGATAATTGAGTATGGATAATTGAGTAGGGATATTTGAGTAGGGATATTTGAGTAGGGATAATTGAGTAGGGGTAATTGAGTAGGGATAATTGAGTAGGGGTAATTGAGTAGGGATAATTGAGTAGGGATAATTGAGTAGGGATATTTGAGTAGGGATATTTGAGTAGGGATATTTGGGTAGGGATATTTGAGTAGGGATAATTGAGTAGGGATATTTGAGTAGGGATATTTGAGTAGGGATATTTGGGTGCAGCAGACTCTTAAAATATAAATTACATTAAGTGTAAAATCCTGTCACATGACTATTGACCAGAATATGACTGGAATTCCTGGAAAATGATCAGGATGTGTGAACAGCATTACCAGGAAAGACGCACTGACATCTTTCCAGGGACCTGATTTACAACATTACGTGCTGTCAAGCAATGAGTGCAGGAAAAGAGCAAGTACAGGAAGAAAAAAAACATCAGAAATGTGTAGTTTACAGGATCCACATGTAAATATAGAGCAAAGTGTAGGTTAGGAGTGTTAGTTAGATAAATTCCACAAAAATACAATGTATGTTGGGGTTTGTTATACACCAATCAGGCATAACATTATGACCACCTGCCTAATATTGTGTTGGTCCTCCTTTTGCTGCCAAAACATCCCTGACCCATCATGCACTGGGTATTCTGATGCCTTTCTATCAGAACCAGCATTAACTTCTTCAGCAATTTGAGCAACAGTAGCTCGTCTGTTGGATCGGATGGTGATGAGTTATTATTATTTTATGTACAGATTATTAATTTTTTTGATTTTATTTCAATTAATTAAAAGGACTATTTTGTGAAACTTGCTCAAAGGTGAAAAAAGAAACAAGTTTACAATCTAGGACTAATAAAATAGCCATTTAATTAAAACAAATTTTAAAAAATGGCACCTTATAAAATGTATAAGAGCTTTGGTCTGAGGAAGCTGTCCCGCTACAGTATCTGAGCCCAGCTGAAGATATAACACTTACTGCCATTAGAAGGTGCTCTTTCACTCTATAATCATCATTACCTGAGCCCCTTACCCCTTCTGCTCTCTGGATCTATCTTGATGCCCCACCTCTGGTTGGACTTCTCCTCACTTGGAAACTAAAGATACATAAGATTGCTGTGGATGGTACCATTTAAAAACCAGGAAGAAGGCTTTGGACTGGAAGTGTTATGATGGCTTGGCACTACAATTGCTATGGATTGCAATTGCTGTGCTTTCAGGTCTCCATCAGTGAACAGCTGATACATTTTTTGACCATATAGCACACAGTTATAGAAGGGAAATGATTTATTTTCACATTTTCTGTTGTGACCCATGAGGTATGGATTCCATTTGAGTCTGGTTCCTCCTAAGGTTTCTTCCTCATGTCCTCTCAGGGAGTTTTGTTTTTGTTTACCATCACCTCTGACTTGCTCAGATACATTTATAAATATTTCTCTCTCCCTCTCTCTCACTCTCTCTCTCTCTCAGAAGAGCAGTAGAGAGTAGACTCTGACCAACTGGACATTTGTTGGACATTTCCCAGAGATTTCATGTTCAGGTTTTGCAAAAGTATGTTTCGGGTGGAAGATCTCTGTGTGCAATGCAGCTGATTTTAGATCATATATTATGTGACCAAGCAATTCTGGATGCATGTCACATCATACACCTCTGTTGTTCTTCCCCAAAGTGGTGCCACAACATTAGAAACACACAGTTGTATAAGAAGTCTTTATATGCCGTAGTATTACATTGTCCCTTCAGTGGAACTAAGGGGTCAAAACCCATTTCAGCATGACAGTGTCCCTGTGCACAATGCAAGCTCCAAGAAAACATGGAGTGGAAGAATTCAAGTGGCTTGCACAGAGCCCTGACCTCAACACATTTAGGATGAACTGGAATGCAGGCCTCCTTGCTCAACATCAGTGTCTGATCTCACTAATGCTCTTGTAGCTGATTGAAGTCAAATCCACACAGCCACTCTCTGAAATCTAGTGGAAAGCCTTTGAAGAAGAGTGCAGGTTATTATTACAGCAAAAAAGAGGGGATCTAGACACAGTATATGTGTGTGACAGTCAGCTGTCTACAGACTTTTGGCCATATAGTGTATTTTCCCATTTTCACAGAAATGGATGTAGATTTACAAAAACTCTCCAAAATGGGAGAAGAAAAGTTGCAAGAAACCAGACTCATCTGAGTGACACCTGATATTGGGGCTATAAATATTGGGACAATGGTCCAAGATGGCTGCGCAGCAGTAGTATGCAGATCCAAAATGGTGCTATTTGTGTTTTAGTCTGAATATCAAAGTGCAAGGATACCAAAGACATGTTCAAAGTTCATGTATATGACATGTTCAAAGTTCATGTATATGACTGCCAGATGATGTAGCTAGGACAGCTCTGTCCCAGGTGCAGAAGAGGAAGAGCAAACAGTTTCATGTGTGTTTTGCACAAGACACACTTCCTTCCAATATCTGAATTATGAAAGCTTATCCACAGAGACAAGAGTGAGACTCAGGCACAGTCTTCACACTTCGGTCTATCCACAGCAGCAGAGAATGGAGTACAAGCATCTGGATATGGGCGAGGAATCCACTGCGGAGAAATTAGGCTTAAGAACTGATTTAGATATTTATGCAGTCTAACCTGCTTCCGAGCCCAAAACAGAAATACACCCTCAGACAGTCGAACACGAAAAACCATCACGCAACTTAAGATGCCATTCATTCATGTATAGGTGTGTCTGAAACACACAACAGCTGCCTTCGATGCCTTGATGCCTCTCGCTCTCATAAGTCAGCTGCATTATGACACAATGCCTCAGAATGCTTTGAGACCAACTTTGGCAGCTTACTACCTTAAAACTCATTGGGAATAAAGTGAATATTTGGTGAACACACCAGCCATTTTTCACTATACTGCAATAACTACACTGCAGTCATATCCATCTCCAAACTGCTTGCAATATCCCTCTATGCTTTTAACAGACAGGATTGTGGGATATGTAGGATATGTCAGTGAAGTACATGTGTATGCTGTCTTTAAAATGAACCAGATGAAGGCACCAGAGAAGGCAAACATTCCGATTTGGACATGATTCAATGTCTTTTTGTGTCTGAGAACAGTGTGTTTTACTTTTTAGACACACCCTGCATGTGTCTTTTGAAAAGTTTAACCCGTGAAACTCTTATTATTAATCGATTCATCTTAAAGCACGTTATTTAGGAACCACTATGCATTATTCATGCACCATGAGGCTCGTAGATCGAAAAGAAAATCAGATCGAAATTCAGGGCATTTTTGTCTGAATATATGGAATAAAAATTGGATTTTAAAATTATTCTAACCTTTTTGTTCAGTGGCATAAGTTCTAAATATCGAAAAGCATTCATTAACAGCATTGACAGATTAAATAAAAAAAATTCACTAATAAATAAAAATATTGATCTGCAAACAGACAGAGATTCTAAGCTTGTGCATGAAAAATATTTCATGTGTAAATACTGGGAATTTTTGCAAATGTCATTTAACAAAATAGGATCATAAAAACAATTTACTTAAATAGTTAAACACCAAAACACAGAGTATTTAAAAATTCAATTTGGACTGGATTTGCTAGAACCTTCTGGAAATTCATTTTTAGTTTAAACTTTTAAAAACAACAGGTATTAATAACCCACAAATGACACAAGTATTAAGTATGGTAATGTGTGTGTGTGTGTGTGTGTGTGTGTGTGCGCGCACATGGGGCGTGGGATATGGGTGTGTGTGTGCGCAGCAGTAGACAGTGTAGTAAAAGCATTACACTCAGGAATAAATATTTAACAGTGACTCTTATATCTACCATCTGCCCAGCGCTTATACTGTCTCCCCTTTCATCTCTCTGTTTCCTCCTCACGCTTCTCTCCTTCTCACCTCACTATTCCTTTATTTTTGGTATCAACAAAACAAGGCGGAATGTTTCCTTGAGTTAATATGTGCTTACAATTGTGTGTGTGTGTGTGTGTTGGGGTATTTCTGTGCTGTTAAAGTATAACACACATATACCATGTAGCTCCATCATCCCGTGTGTGTGTGTGTGTGTGTGTGTTGGGGTAGTTCTGTGCTGTTAAAGTATAACACACATATACCATGTAGCTCCATCATCCCGTGTGTGTGTGTGTGTGTGTTGGGGTAGTTCTGTGCTGTTAAAGTATAACACACATATACCATGTAGCTCCATCATGCCGTGTGTGTGTGCGTGTGCGTGTGTGTGTGTGTGTGTGTGTGACTATGTGTGGGTATTTCTGTGCTATTAAAATATAACACACATATACCATGTAGCTCCATCATGCCGTGTGAGTGTGTGTGTGTGTGTTGGGGTAGTTCTGTGCTGTTAAAGTATAACACACATATACCATGTAGCTCCATCATGCCGTGTGTGTGTGTGTGTGTGACTACGTGTGGTTATTTCTGTGCTATTAAAATATAACACACATATACCATGTAGCTCCATCATGCCGTGTGTGTGTGTGTGTGCGCGTGTGTGTATGCATATAACTGATCTCTTTTCATTATGTCATTAATTTAACTGTATATAGAGACTGAGAAAGAGACAAAGTGTGAAACATAAACAATATGGCCATAGAATGGATTTATTCTATTCTATTCTATTCTATTCTATTCTATTCTATTCTATTCTATTCTATTCTATTCTATTTAATTCGAAGTGTGAGATAAAAGTGCAGAAAGACAAACAGAGCTAGTAACTAAGCTGAATGATGTTGGACCGGTCCTTTGTTTGTCTTGGTATTTTGGTTTGTGTTCTGCAGAAGAACACGGCTTACTGCCAGCTCAACACTACAACACCTCAGCAGCATGCAGCCACACATCTACACGTCCACAATATTAGGACACTGCAACATCACGACAACTCCAGAACACAACACAACACTGTAGCACAAACACAGCATCAATGCCCAGGTTTTGGGCTGCTGACTGCTAGCTAACCTTAACAACACAACTATTTATCAGCCCCAGGCTTCTGACACGCCACCTCGAGAGTCACACCAGTGAAAGCTTGGCCAGAGAGCTAATGTGTAGGTAACCATGTTTAACTGGGTTACATTCTAATCTAAAGCTTTTGTTTCATTAGATGAGAGTCAAAATGAATCGTGCAAAACTACACTGTGTTGTAAGAAAGTTTTAGTTTTTGTATTTTAATTGAGTTGAAAGTTTTAATTAAACATAATGGTTCGCAAGTTTGCCACAACAGCATATCCGATTATTCGAATTTTGTGTATCAGTACATGCTTTATAAATATAAAATCACCTCCGAAAGTATTTTGAGATCATTAGATGAATTCCAGCTTTTATTTGCACTTAATACTAGTTGAATTTCCCTTACTTGTAAAATAACTCAATGGGTCAACGCATGACCCACAGACAGGATGTTTCTGCACACGTCTGAACTGATTCTGCTGCTACCATCATGAGTTACATCATCAATAAAGATTGATGAGTCTCTTCCAGTGTGAGATAATGAGCTCATATGTTTTGGATCAGGAGCACTTTGGCCTTTCCATCACTTTAATCTTGGTTGTGGTTTATCTCTGGTCTGTCTCTTTTTTTTATGAATTCCAATCTGGTCTTCTGATTTAGAGTAGTTTACATCTTGTGGTTTGGCCTCTATGTTTCTGCTCTTGAAGTGGATTGTGATACCTTCACCTCTGCCCTCTGGAGCCTGCTGGTGATGTCAATGACTGTTGTTTTTGGCTTTTTCTTTACAGCTCTCACAATGTTTCTTTCATGCAGTTGTTCTCCTTTGCTGACCTGTTTGATACTCTAGTTGTGACTAAACCTGTCCACTGCAGTCTCAGTGTTGTTTTCTTGGCTGACAGAAATGAAACCCAACATGTTTTTCTGCTGTTGTTCCCGTCCATCTCAAAGTTCAGCATGTTGAGATGCTTTTCTGCTCAAAACAATTGTATATAGTGTTTATCTAAATTACTGTAGCCTTTCTATGAGCTCAAACCACTCTGGCCATTCTCTATTGACCCCTTTCTCATCAATAAGGTGTTCTGTCCGTCCTGAGTAAATCTAGAGACTGTTTTGTGTGACAACTGCAGGAGATTATAGAAATACTCAAAAATTCCTTTTTGGAATTCATGTTGCTGTCAAAATCATTGAGAACACATTTTTTCCTCATTCTGATGGTCAGTGTGACCATTGCCTGAACCTGCTGACCCATACCTGTCATGATTGGCTGATTAGATCATTTCATGAATGTATAGGTGTACAAGATTTCCTAATCTTGAGTTCCTAATAAACCGCTCATTGGGTGTATATTGCCTGGTCTCCGAAATATCTTTGGTCATCTGAAATGCTATTTAAAACTATGTATAAATTGTGAAAATATAAAAAGTAAACAATGTTATAAAACTATGTAAAAGCAGCTTAGTAACAGCATGCAAATAAACCTATGTTAAAGAGGCCGAATTTTGGCTTGAAATGTGAATGTGGAATCATCCGTGTGTATTTGCATAGGTGCAGCAAACCTCTCTACTCCAAAACACAGACTGAGCCACCCTCACTTTGTGTTTGTGTGTGTGTGTGTGTGTGTGTGTGTGTGTGTTGCTATGTTAGAAGTCACAGCACACAAAAGAGCATATTTGTGGTCAGGTGCATTAGAGGACAGGTGCTCAGTGTACAAACATAAGCACACACACACACACACACACACACACACACAAACAGATGTCTAGGATTATGTGTTTGTTACAGTGAACATAGGCTTGTATGTGTGTGTTACTTTCTCATGTCCACACTCTAAATGTTTCTCCACTCCTATTCACCTGTTCATTAATCACTAAGGAGAGATGTTTACCCACATCGATGCGCTTTCTCTTTCTCATTCTTCCCTGTTCCCCATCTGTTTTTTTTGCATCCAGGTATATTACTCTCCTCGTGTTCATTATGTATGAGTGTAGTTTTTTTTGTGTACATAAAAGCACAGAAATCTTTCTTGAGATTCGTTTCCTGTTGCTCTTGTTCCCTCTCATCAGAATATCCACAGCTAAACAGAACAGAAAGTTGTATTTTAATTCAAACATTAATCGAATGTTCAATATGTCAGTGGAAGTAAATGTGAATTATTATGTTTGCTTCCATCAGATACATTTATGTTAAAGTTGATGATGTCAGCAAAAGAGCATCAGCCATGCACACAGTACATTTACATTTCTGGTATTTGGAAGACACTCTTATATTTTATATCTCATTTTTATACAACTGAGCAATTGAGAGTAAAGGGTCTTGCTCAGGGGCCCAGTAGTGACATCTTGGTGGACCTGGGATTCGAGCTCACAACCTTCTGATCGGTTGTTTGACAAATATTTAATAATACTGAACACAGCATTTAGATAAAGAGCTCATGAAGTACATGAACAGACTTCAACTTGTATAAACACTAGAACTTTTTGGGCCTTGATGTGTAAACACACACACACACACACACTGATGCATTCAACAACTGTTTAAAAGCCTTTTCAGAAAAAGCACTGCGCACATTCCGAGGAAAAAAGGGCTGGTGCTCAGGGAACTGCGTCGTCCACTCCATAGGGCATGGTAAAGACACATGAAAAACTTAGGCATGTGTGAGCACCAGTGTACTCACTCAATTTCATGTTTGGGTTGCTGTTAAGTGGAGTGGTCAGTATCTATCAAAAGTATCCTTTAAGTCATGTTAGTCTTTAAGTCCTGTAAGTATCCTTTAATTCCTGTAAGATGCAACTTACAAGACTTAAAGGATCTGGTGCTAACATCTTGGTGCCAGATACCACAGCACACCTTTAGGGATATAGTGGAGTCCATGCCTCGATGGGTCAGGGCTGTTTTGGCAGTAAAAAGGGGACCAACATGATATTAGGCAGGTGGTCATAATGTTATGCCTGATCAGTGTATGGTCTTTCATTATGTGTGTATTATGAATAAAACTGAAGCTCAAAAGGAAGTAGTAGGGATCATATAAATAAATAAATAGCTAATAGAGTTAGGCTGACCTTCAGAGGCAACCTGATTCAGTATTTGAATCTCTTTATCTGGATTATGACACAGTTGTCTTGCTGCACACCTATTGTGTGTTTCTTCCTGATTAGTACCTTATATACAGTAAGCTCTTCATTTCTTCTGTTGCTAAACATTGTGTTTGTGTTTCCATGAATAGTGCACCTCCTTTAAGATTACCTTGCCTCACCTTGTCTTTGTTTTGTGTTTTAGTTTAAAATAAAATGATGCCTGCATTTATATCTGACTCCTGTGATTGGTGTGACTGTTGCTCATTGAAACTAAAAGGAAAAAACAAAACAAAACACTGGATAAAACACAAGCAGCAACAGTACTACTTATACATACACCGATCAGGCATAACATTATGAGCAGTGAGAGGTGACATGAATAACACAGATTATCTCCTCATCATGGCACCTGTTAGTGGGTGGGATATATTAAGCAGCAAGTGAACATTTTGTCCTCAAAGTTGATGTGTTAGAAGCAAGAAAAATGGGCAAGCGTAAGGATTTGAGCGAGTTTGACAAGGGGCAAATTGTGATGGCTAGACGACTGGATCAGAGCATCTCCAAAACTGCAGCTCTTGTGGGGTGTTCCCGGTCTGCAGTGGTCAGTATCTATCAAAAGTGATCCAAGGAAGGAACAGTGGTGAACCGGAGACAGGGTTATGGGCGGCCAAGGCTCATTGATGCACGTGGGGAGAGAAGGCTGGCCCGTGTGATCTGATCCAACAGACGATCTACTGTTGCTCAAACTGCTGAAGAAGTTAATGCTGGTTCTGATAGAAAGGTGTCAGAATACACGGTGCATGACGGGTCAGGGCTGTTTTTGCATAATGTTATGCCTGACGAACCCTACATACACTGTATTTTTGTGGAATTTATCTAACCAACACTCATCACCTACACTTTGCTCAATATTTACATGTGGATCCTGTAATCTATCTAAGGATCTGCTGTTAGGGCTGTTTGATGAGGCAAGGCTGTTTTGGCAGCAAAAGGGTCACCAACACAATATGAGGCCAGTGGTCATAATGTTATGTCTGGTCTGTGTATATACGTCCACAAACACAAGAGACAAACTATAAACTAATATAAAGATAGGATTTGGTTAGTATGTCAAGATTTTTTTTGCAAACTGGAAACCATTTTGGCTTCAACTTATTATGAGACACATGCAAGTCCTCACAAGGCTGACGAGTAACACTGGGGAGTACAAGGGTGTGTATATAATAAAAAGTAAAACATCAGTGATGCAGACTAAACACAACAAGGTTGAAGAGGGCAGAACAGGAAGATTTTAGATTTTCATCTAAGCAAGCAGAAATGGGGTTTAATCCCCCCCCCATTAAGGTTTATTCATGGAAAGCTTCCCAGTATTGAAAAGGGTGATGCAGAAGAGGGAAGTGGAGAGAATGAGAGAGATGTGTAACCTGCCCTGTGACATCATTGACATGGTTTCCATTCATGCATGCTGATTGGCTGGGGGGAGGGACGTAATATGATTCCTTTCTCAATCCACTGTGTTTGGGGATAGAAAGGTAGAGAGAGAGAAAGAAACAGAGGAAGAAAGACCTAGAGGATGTTGGTCACTCTTTTCCAGGGTTTGGACAAATTTTGTATTGTTCATGCTAGACTTTTTGCGCCAGAAAAGTGTGTGTGTGTGTGTGTGATAGAGTGAGCAGTAGATGGAGATCTGTGTTAGCTGTGTAATTGTTGTATTGCCTGCTGGTTTAAAGTTCACGCTGCAGCTGATTTGTTGTTTCTGGCGCACATTTTGGTTTTGGGCGAAAATCAATAAACGGAGCACCACTCCCTGAGACACCTGATCTGAGAGGTAAGCGTACTCACCTGTGCAGGTGAAACCTCTGTCTCTCTCTCTCTCTCTCTCTCTCTCTCTCACATACACACACACATGCACATGCACACGCACACTCAGTATCCACTCATGCACAAATGTTCACATGTGCAAAAAAGACTACTATTATTATTAAATATTTCTTGCTGTCCTGCGACACTGAGTAGTGCTGAAGAAGTTACTATTAGGCTAACGAAGCACTTATAACTGTTATGTTGATTAATGACTACATAGATCATGACATATAGCTATTATCTTCATTTTGCTGATACTATAGGCTTTATTAGACTCATAGTCATTATTTTCTGACCATAGATTATCAATTGTATTAATATCATTTTATATTAGTTCTTAGCTACTAGTCCAGTTTCACTATATATGATGTTAGCTGTTACCCTAATAATCACTGTATTAACTGGGGACTGTAATGTAGCATATATGATTAGTCTAATAACAGTGAACAGCATAAACTCATTCAAGTCTTCAGAAAGGACTTCACATCAAACATCTTTCATGAGGAAAGCCGTGATCTCAGAGATGTTGACTACGTCATTACAGTTGTGAATATTTTAGAAACTGCTGATCACCTGGGATTTTCACACACAGCTGTCTTTAGAGTTTCCAATGAATAATGTGGAAAATATCCAGTGAGCAGCATCTGTGTATGCTGAAATGTCTGGCTGACCATAAAGGTCAGAGGAGAACGGCCAGACTGGTTTGAGCTAACAGCAAAGCTTTAGTGACTGAAATAACAACTTTGATCAGAAAACCTTCAGGTGGATGAGCAACAACATTGGGATTCACTCCTGTGAGCTGAAATAGGAATCTGAGGCTACAATGGCACAGGCGCATAGAACTGGACAGTTGAAGATTTTAAAAGGACTGGGCAACATTCCATCTGAAAGGCACGTTAGAGGGGTGGAGGGTGGCATTTTTGAAAAGTTGCCCTGCTCTAAACCAAAGGGTCCAAAATGCCTCCACTGAGACTGGCCAGTAGATATATTTGATTAGATCGCAGATTTGATTATAATAAAACAAAATAGATTATCACTTTTTACAGTTATACAGACTGTATATATATATATATATATATATATATATATATATATATATATATATATATATATATATATATATATATGTAGTTTAATAGATTTCTGATTAGTTTTTCTTTTCATATTAAGGTAATGCCTTGTTCCTTTTAAAGCAACATGTGTTGAAGACAAACACTTCACTTGAGCTAATCATTGAGGTGAATGATATAGAGTTTATCTCAACTAGCCCTTCGTTAAAATAGTTGGTCAGTTTTATTTGCTTTCCTCTTTCAAGTGGAACAGTTTATAAGGAATTTTTAAATGAAGGTGCTCCTTCAGTTTACAACATCAGCGCACTAGTTAAAGAAAATTCATACATCCATTCAGTTATAATGGAAGGCTGATAAACGTTTAAAAGCCTCGACTCATGCTTTCCAATGAAGCAGAACCTCCTCAGTCACAAGGTGCCATTATTTTATTTAACCAGACAACAACAAAGCATGCGTGTACACACATCTTGCGGTGATGTTTACTACCCGCACCCTTTTTAATAGATTTCTAATCTCTTACTACAGTCTCTGAAAGCTTGGGTCTTTCCACAGTTTGTTTTGATGCAGTATAGCGAGCCCTGCTACAAGCAGGGAAGGAAAATGCTGATTCAGTGTTACCTAAGATTGTGGAAGCTGTGGTCTTCTGAGAATTTATGAGCCTTGTTTTGTTACTTCAATGCCAGTTTCAACTACTATGGAGAAAGGTTTTGGTGAAAGTTTATCTCCTGGGTGGAGTGCTGTCTTCTGGGTGACGCCATCGTGAGCTCATTCTGCCATTTTGCATAAATTTTAGTACGTGATTAAGACTTACATAAATGGGAGGGATCCTCTTTATGTAAGGGCCTTTTGAAGTAGAACTTTTACTTTAAGTGAAACACTTACGCTGAAGGATGGATTAGGAAATCATAGACCACTGGGCGTTGCTCTGCTCACCCACTGTGCATGACCCAAAGCAAGGTGCCCTGACTGCCCCATCCCACAACCCATCACATGCAAAACAGTACATGCCTCTGTGTTATGCAGAAGACTGTCTGACTTTGGCGACTAGATTCTTCCTTCTCCTCACAACATATCTTTGAGAATAGCCTCCAGTGACTGCATGCACAATCTTCTTTGGCTCATGTTACTTTAAAATTCACTTTTATTTTGACCAATGACCAAATAGGAAAAATGTATATTGTAAGTTTTTTTTCAGTGACATACTTATGGTGGGTTTACTGTAATTGATGAGTTTTTCATCTGTTTATTTTGCTCCAGTTAAAACAATTAGAGCCTAACTGACCATTCGCTGGTTATATATTCAAAGCCACACATTTCAGACATTTCAAATGGCTCATGCTCTAATATAATCTTATTGTGATCTAACTTTGTCCATGTTCAAATCTGCAAATACATGCTTGTTGTGGATCCCTTATTCACATGTCCAGTCCTTTGGTAGTCTGTTCCTGCTTTCTTAGAATATTAAATACTCACATTTGCATTAATATTACTTTGTAATATTGTATTCGTAAGAGTAGTACTACTTGATACATAAATACATAAATCGATATACAAAACATCCTGATAACTGAGGTCATTATCAGATGTGTATGTTGATATGCCTGAGATGCTCTGTCATATTGTCTTGCGCATCAGTGATTCCCATTTTGAAACAGTTCCTTGCTGAAGCAATTTTATTTTTTATTTTTATAGCATCCTTTTAACCCAAGAAAACGTTCCAAAGGAAAACAAGCTTATACATACAGACACCCAAAACATTACCTGGGTAATGCTTCAAACTGTGTTTATGTGTGTGGAGTATTAAAGAATGTGATTTTGGCATAAATTTGTCTAGAACCCATTTTGGACTGTATCAGTGAGAGTTTAATTTAACATTTAGGTGGAGTGAAACCTAAACTATGCTTGGGTTACATCACTGTTATGAGAAATAGCTATCTTTTGGGAGTATTGGCATAGTACTGCAGGAAGGAGGATGCATTCCTTAGTGTATGTCCTCATATTCATCTGTGTCTAGATATAAGCAAAACAAGGAGAGAAGAGAATGAAAGAGAGGTGAGCATTCAGCATAAAGGCCATGAGAATGCTGTGCATGTGTATGTATTTTCTTTGATGGCTATTGCCCAAAGGTTTGTATGTTTTCCTGTCAGCTTATTTGTTATCTCTATAGCAAAGACAGACCTTCTAATCCTCTAATCCCAGTATTGTATTTCACAAAGTCTACATTTTTTACTTTATCCTGTAATCTTTACCATTCTTTTGTCCTCTTTAGAAATTCATCAAACATATTTCTAAAATGTTTTTTGGTGAGGTGTTGGATTTTTTATATATATATATATATATATATATATATATATATAACCCTGACAGCTTCAAACAAATCAAACAAATGTCAAACAAATGACAAATGAGATACAGAAAAAATACCTACACACCTGCACGTAAGTATTCACCCTCTGGAGCTTCCAATAGGTCAGTAATTGGTAGAGATTGGCAGATCCTTTTGAGACGTGTCTCTATCAGCTTTGCACAGTTGTATCTTGATATTTTTACCCATTCTTTTGGGCAAAACTCTTATGCTCAGTCAGGACTGTTGGTAAACAGCAATATTCAAGTTGTGCCACAGATTCACAATCATATTGAAGTCGGGCCTTTCAAGATCTTGGTCTTCTAATTGTTAGAAGGTGAGCCTTCAGTCAGTCTCAAGTTTCTGGCCGACTGAAACACATTTTCTTCTAGGATTACCCATCTGTCTTGCCTTCAATCCTGACCAGGTTCCCTTTCTCTGCTGATGAAAAGCGTCCCCGCAGCCCAGTGCTACCCACACCCTGCTTCACTGTAGGGATGTACTGATTACGTTTTTATTTCTTACTTTGGCCTGATCCTAATGTGAGTCGTAATAATATATACTGTAGTATATTGCTAGACGCATCTGATAAAAGACCTCGTAGTTGGTCACAAACCTTCTGGTAATGTCCAGAGGAAGTACAGTGGCTCCAAAAGCTCCAGAGGTGGACAGGTGCTCTCTACCACAGTAATAGGTTGGTCATTTAGAGTGATGAATTCAGTTACCTTCTCTGTAGTGTTTTTGTTACAGTCAAGCGGAAATCTCCTCTGGTGTGTTAATTTGGTGCGACATGTCCTCAAGTTACCTAAGTGAACCTGCTGTGTTCTGTTTAGTTTTTAGGGGACGTATCAAATAGGCAATATTGAACACCACTCTGTTGCTACCGCCTCATGAAATCCTCGTATTGCAGACATTACAAGTGTTTCAGTTCAGTTCTGGTCTTATTTAAGTTACATGTTTGCAGAGTTTACAACACAAGATATAACTATTTTTCAGAAATGGCTTTCTTATTGCCACCCTTTGTAAAACCTAGCATTCTAAGTGGTAGCTTAGTGGTTAAGTTGTTGAGGTTCTGTTGAGAAGGTTGTTAGTTTGATTCCCAGGACCACCAAGCTGCCATTGCTGGGCCCCTGAGCAAGGCTCTCAAGCCTTGATTGTATGAAATAAGATAAATTGTAATTTGCTCTGGATTAGAGTGTCTGCCCAGTGCCAAAAATGTACTGTGATTAAAGAGTTCAAAGTAATTGGGAGATTTTACAGCAGTGGCAGTGAATGTTTATGCAATTCATTTTGCAAAATATATAATTTTTTGCCCCATTTCAATATTTTGTGCTTTGGGTATGTTCTTTATATTTAATTCCAGTTAAGTCAAGTTCAGTTCCAGATTATAATACTGGAAATTGTGAAAAAGAGGTTAATATTTTCGAAGAAGCATGTAATTTGAAGTGAATAGTAGGGCTATAAATGTAAACAAAATGATTATATAACGCTTGACAAGTTGCTCATATCTGCTAAGTATGTTGCATGTGTGAACTGAGACCTTGATAAAGTCATATTTAGTGCATCTAGATCCTAGCATTGTTCAGAAAATAAACACAGGTACTTTCATTTTAGAAGAAGAAGAAGAAGCCCTTATTTTTGTCACATATATATTACTGCACAGTGAAAATCGCCCTTGACACATCCCAGCTTTGGTAGATAGTGTCAGAGCACAGGGTCAGCCATGATACAGCACCACTGGAGCAGGGAGGGTTAGGGGACTTGCTCAGTGGCCCAGACAGTTAATAACCCAGAGTCTTTACCACTTGAGCTACCACTGATTATATGTGAAAGTAAATATTTCTCTTCTTCCATAATGATGACATTCATGTGAATTGAAGTTGAAACTTTAAACTTGAAGTTATGCTCAGTTGTCAATTTCTGACAAGAAAAATCTAATTACATCATTTATAATTGTGCTAATTAGTACTAATAGTAAAATAATTAGTAAACCTGACATTTGAGGAAGCGTTATCAATGAACCCTAATTTACAGTTGTTGTTTTTTTTTTTTTTTTTTACAATTTACATAATTTATGTTATATGTAAGACAGAACAAGGGAAGTTCTGTACAATGAACACAACAACAGGAAACAGTAATACAGGACAGCGTGAGGCGAGGAGACATCGAGACAGGACAAAATGTCATTTTTTGCACACAAACGAACTGTAGAGACTTATAGATTAAGTTGATCTGAGGAATCTGTTCCCCAGTATATCAGCAATGGAGAAAAAAACAGTTTATATATGACAGGATTCAGTGCAGAGAGGATATTTTAGACCTTTCAGTTTAGTAATCTGAGCTTTTTGGCTGTTGTTGGTGATTCATAGAATTTGAAGGAATGAGGGATAAGCAAACACAGTAACACAAGATGAAAGTAAAACTACATACAGTTTCATAGTTAATTTTGGTGTTTATTTTTACAACATACCCCGATCAGGCATAACATTATGAGCACTGAGAGGTGAAGTGAATAACACTGATTATCTTCTCATCATGGCACCTGTTAGTGGGTGGGATATATTAAACAGCAAGTGAACATTTTGTCCTCAAAGTTGATGTGTTAGAAGCAAGAAAAATGGGCAAGCGTAAGGATTTGAGCGAGTTTGACAAGGGGCAAATTGTGATGGCTAGACGACTGGATCAGAGCATCTCCAAAAATGCAGCTCTTGTGGGATGGTCCCGGTCTGCAGTAGTCAGTATCAATAAGAGCTCAGTATCAATAAGAAATGATGTTATTTCCATGATTTATTCTTTTTGGCTGAGTCTAGACGTGTGACAGATTCAGTTCATGTGCAGACCTGAACACTTTGCTCTGAGCTGTAACTCTGTGGCTCTCCAGCACAGCTTCCAGTCGCTTACACAAACTCTACCATTTCAAAAGTGGGAGTTAAAGAATGACCTGCACGGATGAAGTTGATATTTATCCTGCTTTATGGGGCAAAAGAAAAGCTGGCAATTCACTGAAAGGCATGAGGCATTTGTTAAAATATTATAGTTTATGCTTGGTTAGAAGGGTTAAAGGTCGGCATTAATGTGTCTGATAGCATTCTATTTCCATAACAGGGTAGAGCTGCGAGAAAACTGGCAGCACTGTTGTTTTTCTGACCTTGAAGTGTAGCTGTTTACCAGTGACCAGTGTTAACCCCCAACCATCATCTCTCTCTCTCTCTCTCTCTCTCTCTCTCTCTCTCTCTATCTCTCTTTAAATGCCTCATCAGGTCAACATTCCAGTAACAAGTCAGGCTGGTTTTGGCCTTTTAAAGACTTTCTCTACCACATGTATGGAAAGGGTGTGTGTGTGTGTGTGTGTGAGAGAGAGAGAGAAAGAGAGAGAAAATGGACTAAATAACATACAACAAGTAAAGCATGTTGTGCTTTTGTGAGTTTATTGTAGAGTATGTACACTGAGCCTGCAGTGCTGAAAGGAAAATGAAACTTAACATACTGTGAACTGTACCAGAAATATATTTATATCTTAACATTTTTCATTTATGCCAAAGAGCCTTCAATGGTATTTTAGCTAGTGTAACATTAGCCAACAACCTAGAAGTGTTTTGAGAAAGTTGTCATATTAAGCTTTATTTAATGGAGGAATGCTTGAATCTTCCTGAAGTAAAGCCAGTGAACCCTGACCTTCAAAAAAGGCATTCAAACAAGTTATACAAAAATCTGCAATGCAAAGGTAAGCAAAAAAATGCAAGCTTCAGGAGTTGAAAGGTCGTGAGATTAAAGTGGATTCAACAGGCTAAAATACAAAACCCCAGAGTTAGTAAATTTTCACTAACAAATGTGTGATATCTCTGAAGATTTGCTTGAAGAGGGGCAGTAGAAGCCCCTCAAATGGTTAAGGCGCTCGGTTGTTGATCAGAAGATCGTGGTTCAAGTCCCAGCACTGCCAAGCTGCCACTGTTGGGCCCTTAAGCAAGGCCCCCAACCCACCCTGCTCCAGGGGTGCTGCATCATGGCTGGCTCTGACCCCAACCCCCAAGGATAGGATATGCAAAGAAAGAATTTCACTGTGCAGTAATGTATATGTGACAAATAAAGACAACTTGCTGGAAGAATGGGATAGTATAGACTGATACACATCTTTCATTTAGCTGCTTAACCTTCATCATGGTCTTTATCTTGTACTATATGGACAAAAGTACGTGGACACCCAACCATCATAATTATATGTGTCCAGACCAAATGATGAAGGTGTTGTAACAGCCTCCACTGTTCTGGGTGTAGGGATTTACCCATTCAGCCACAAGAGCTTTACTGAGAAGACCTGGTGCACAATCATTGATGGCATTTGCAGACACCCTCATCCATTTTAGAATTAAGAGCCCTGCTGTAGGACTTGAACTTGCGACTTTTTGAGCAGTAGGCCAACAGCTTAACCACTGCACTACCACTTCCCCCTCAGCATTCAGCAATCAACATTCGGATTAATCCCAGAGGTGTTTCTTGAGGTCGAGGTCAGGTCCCCTTCATGATGAAACAAGTTTCTTTAGGGGGCTTTTACATTGGCAGTTCAGTCCGAAACAGAGTACAGTTCACATGAAACACTGGTAATGTAAAAGCTGTCATTTGGACCAGGAAGTGCACCATGGTACCGAACCCGAGACTCAGAGGTTGTCCTCTGAGATCAGTTGCACTGGAACTATGCTGCAATTCCCATGAATGAACACCTCATATTCAGGAAATAAAATAACCTGAATATGTGTTTTAGCCGATGTTGACAATGTTAGTTTTCACAACACACATGTACCATGAAACAGAGTGAAACATGAAAAACAGTTTGTGAGCAGCAGAAAGCATAATAAAATAATAAAAAACATACAAGCAAACATAAAAACCTAAATCTAGGTTGAGAGATGAATGCAAATGCACAGGGATTTTATAATCAAGTGTCTGAAACAAAGCTGGAATCGATCAGACCCCAGCAAACGTGACCAGTGTGATAACCTCTTTAGTTTCAGTGAAAAAAAGATAATACTACAGCAAACAAACACATCCTAACAAACAACTATGTCCTTTCTGCTTTGTGGCCACTCATATATTGGTCTGAAGGTCAGGGCCACATACTGTATAATATTATGACATTATGTTGTAATATACAGTGGAACCTCAGCATACAAATGCCCTCCCTTACAAATTTTCATCTTAAGAATTGAAATTTTGCAAGAAGTTTGTATTGCCATGCGAACAAACCGAACTGAGCCAAACGCCGACTAAGTTAAGCTGCTCAAAACTTGTTTGCGTCACTGGAAATCCAAACGAAGCCAACTGAAGCGAGTTTACGAATTTTGCTCATTTTTTTTCCATCAGTGAAAGCTGTTTCGAAAGAGTCAACCCACGATACCAACGCTGCCTTCGGCATGCGCTCCAAAGCTGTGTGATTTTTCTCGATTTTTTGTTGTTGACAGATTGGTGGCGTGGGTGGTCTGTTCTATTTTTAGCCTAGGGTTGGTGGCACCACTTTCTGTGAGGACCTTCCTTAACATGGAATGCTTGGCTTGGGTCAGTTCTTTATAAGCAGTAATATACTTTACATACGCTTCATATTGGTAACATTGGTCATATTTTTGGGTGGCTGGAACGGATGATCTGCATTCACGTTATTCTTATGGAAAAAATTTGTTTCCCAATACAAATTTTTGTCTTAATATATGAATCAAATTCATATACTGATGTTCCACTGTAATGACAGGATGTGTTCTAGCTGAAACGAAACCTCATGACATAACAGCACAACTGACCTTTTTGAAAACCTAGGATTATGTCTTGTACTTAGTGGTTTGAGTAAATTTATTCGACTAATACCAGAACATTTGTTGCTGTGACATTCAGGACAGAGTAGACTTACTGGACACTTTATTAGGTTCACTTGCTCTTTCAAGCAGTTATCTAATAAGCCTGGCATGCGGCAGCAGCACAGTGCATGAAATCATGTGGATACAGGTCAAGAGCTTCAGTTAATGTTTACATCAAACACCAGAATGAGGAAAAATGTGATCTTAGTGACTTTGACCATGGTGATTTTGCAGTGCCAAACATGTTGATTGAAGTATTTCAGAAACTGCTGGTTTCCACACACAACAGGCTCTAGAGTCTCTAGAACAGCATCTAAAACAGCATCCAGTGAGGAGCAGCTTTGTGGGTATACAGGTCTTGTTTAATGAGAGTTGGTCTGACTGTGGTGTAGGTGTATCAGGTGTACATATGTGATGAACACAAAAGCATCTCAGTACTCAGTGTTCATCCTTGAGACTGATGGTCTCCAACTGCAGAAGATCACATTGTGTTCCTCTTGAGAAACAGTGGGCTCAGAGTCATTAAAACTGGACAGTTGTTGATGGTCTGGTCTTTTTTTTTTAAGTTATCCAGTTTTGTTGTAGTCTTGAATTCATTTTTAACACATTCTATCACTATAAGTGGACCTGATTTCTAAATATTTAGCACCTACACACACTTCACACAAAAGGAAACAATACAATAAAACTAATAAAATCGCTTCCCTCAAATTTTTAAGTCATTTACTCTTAGACTTAGAGAGAAATTTATTTGCAATGTCACCGAATCCTGAAGGTTTGCCCATAAGATTAAAATCCTCTATCCTGGGGGTTTTATTAAGGAGGTGTGTGTGAGGAGTTGGCAGCAGGGTTATGCTTTTTTTTTTTTTTGGCTGTGAACTGTATGACCTTTAGACTCTGAGAAGAATTAAGGAAGTGTTGAGTGTTGTTAATGTTAACTAAAAGTATGATGATGAATAAAATATGTGCTTTGCCTGTCATGGCACTATGAAAGTTTAGGTTTCAGGTTTTTACGAAAGGAACTTGAAGCATATTTATCTGCACTGAGGAAATAGCTTTCAGGCGTTTGTGGAGATAAATGTGTGATACCATTCGGTTTTATGACTTTCTCACAGCACTTTGGACCTAATCACCTTAAGAAGTGGTGGCAAGGTGCTGTGTCGCATAGTTTGTGTGTGTGTGTGTGTGTGTGTGTGTGATGCTGATAACACTAAACAAACTTCATGCTGAAATGTAACTGAACAAACAGACAACAATCAAATATCAAATATAATATAAGTTAATACAATGTTACAGATTTTGCCTGCAGAATTTGGTTTCTGCAGTCTTATTGATCAGGTGTTGATTAATTTTCTGTATCAGTAGCTCTGACAGTCATGTGAACTAAAAAGCAAATTGCAGGTTTATGCTAATGCACGTTACACCGACCAGACATAACATTATGACCACCCGCAACAAACTGCGGTGCACGGTGTATTCTGACACCTTTCTATCAGACCCAGCATTAACTACTTCAGCAATTTGAGCAACAGTAGCTTGCCTGTTGGATCGGATCACACAGGCCAGCCTTCTCTCTCCACGTGCATCAGTGAGCCTTGGCCCTCCATGACCCTGTCTCCAGTTCACCACTGTTCCTTCCTTGGACCACTTTTGATAGATAGTGACCACTGCAGACTGGGAACACCCCACAAGAGGTGCAGTTTTGGAGATGCTCTGATCCAGACGTCTAGCCATCACAATTTGGTCCTTGTGAAACTCACTCATATCCTTACACTTTCCCATTTTTCCTGCTTCTAACACATCAACTTTGAGGACAAAATGTTTACTTGCTGCTTAATATATCCCACCCACTAACAGGTGCCATGATGAGGAGATAATCAGTGTTACTCACTTCACCTGATCGGTGTATAATATTTTAGTGTTTCAGTAGTATCAACTTGTTCACAGGGACTAGTATGGGGGAAGATTTACATTTAAGAAAAGAGTCTTCAGTGTCAGCAGTAGGTTTTTCCAGCATGAGAAGGTCTTCAGGACAGGGCTTGCCATGTGCTTTATGCTTTCTTGGCAAAACAAGATTTAATTTAAGGAGAGAGAAGCTGATAAGGGGATGATTATTTATAGTTGCTATAATATAAGAGGCAACAGGATCTAGCTCGTCTCACTGATGTTCCACAACGTGTAACATAGGTGAAAAACATGCTGCTGTTCCACATCAAGCCATATCACACCACCATGTTGATGATTATTTCCTGTCCTCTTTTATTCCTTACATAATGAGCACTAACAACATTCAGCACCGTTTGCATAAGTAAGCATGTTTTAACTCACGATAAACTGGAGCTGCTTCCTGGATTTTTTGTGCTAATTATTTTATCAGGCTTATTTTTTGGAGGGTGGAATTTTCTGGAAATTATTACTCTCTGTCTCTCTCTCTCTCTCTCTCATACACCTGCACAAAATCAAAAGTCCAGCTCAAAGTCCAGCATTTTTCTCCAACTCCAAGAAAACACTTCCATATTACGACAAGCTATGATAGTTCTGATCCTCAGCTTGACAGAATTGTTACCCGCTGTTTCAACATTAAATATACAACATAAACAGATTCTCATTTAAGGGCTTTACTACCTGTTTATCTACAAACACAGAAACTAAAAGACACACAGTTTTAAAACACACACACACACACACACTGGTATCACACACACAGTCCTGAACCTGTATCCGGTAGGGACAGTCTGCCAGATCCTTCACAAACCACACATCACCGGGCTTTGTGATTGTCTGTGTGTGTGTGTGTGTGTGTGTGTGTATGAGAGAGAGAGAGAGAGAGAGAGAGAGAGAGAGAATGAGAATTAGTGGTGAAAAGACCAGTCTAGTGCCTCCTTGGACAAATACTGTCTTAATCTGCCAAGCATTAGCCACAGCTAGCCAAAAAACAGTTCTGCATTCTGTTAACCTTAGAGAGCAACAAAGTCTTAAGTTTATTTATTTACATTATTTGAAAAATGTATACACTGTGGCCAAAAGTATGTGGACTACTTGATGTGTTTTTTTCTCCTGAACTGTTGCCACAAATTTGGAAACACTTAATTGTACAGGATGTGGTTATATGTAGTATTACAACTTCCCTTCTGTGGAAGTAAGAGGCCCAAACCTATTTCAGTAAGCCCCATGACATGCTTCCCAAGGTTGAAGGTAGAAGTACTGCACAACGTCCTGACCTTAACCCCAATGAACACCTTTGGGATGATTTGGAATGCTGACTGCTCCCCAGACCTCATCAAACATTATCAGTGCCTGATTTCACTTAATGCCCTTGTAGCTGACTGAACACAAATCCACACAAATCAAGTGGAAAGCCTACCTAGAAAAGTGGTGTTTATAATAACGGCAACTGGAAGACTAAATCTGGATTGGGATGTTCATCAAGCAGATACGTATGTGATCGTCATGTGTCTGCAAACTTTTGGCCATAACTCTTGTGTGGATACTGTTCATCTATTCTGAATATACATTATATTGCCAAAAGTTTTGGGACACCCCTCCAAATCATTGAATTCAGGTGTTGCTTTTCAGGGGTTGGGCTTGGCCCCTTAGTTCCAGTGAAAGCTAAAAACTCTTAATGCTTTTGGTCTGGCTTGCAGTCTCCACTCTAATTCATCCGAAAGGTGTTCTATCAGGTTGAGGTCAGGACACTCCACACCAAACTCACTCATCCATGTCTTAATGGACCTTGCTTTGTGTACTGGTGTGCAGTCATGTTGGAACAGGAAGGGGTCATCCCTAAACTGTTCCCACAAAGTTGGGAGCATGAAATTGGCCAAAATGTCTTGGTATGCTGAAGCATTAAGAGTTCCTTTCACTGGAACTAAGGGGCCAAGTCCAAAACCTGAAAAACAACACCTGAATTCAATGATTTGGAGGGACGTCCCAAAACTTTTGGAAATACAGTGTATAAAGTTCAGAGCCTTAGCCCAAGTGGTTAGATTATGATCCTTAAAGCTTTACAAAATTAATGTAGCCCTGGCAGAATTTGACTCTTTAGTGTACAGCTTGCAGCAACACACCATAACAATACAGACTTGTTATGTATATATATATATATATATATATATATATATATATATATATATATATATATATATATATATATATGGCTACAGCCAGATTATATGAAAAGGAGTTCATATTCAGGCTGAAAAGATGGAATGAATGCTCTAGTTATTTTGTTGTGATAATGTAGGCACTCTAAAATATGAAATATTTAAGAATAGAATAAAAGGATTTGGTCAAAGGAAAAGCAGTATTCCTATAAGTTATTGGTTTGTGTAAAGTGTGGTGTGAAAAGTAAACCTTCTGGTCACTTATCTTAAGTGTGTGTGTGTGTTGTGTGTGTGTGTGTGTGTGTGTGTGTGTGTGTGTAGAGAGCACTGTGCAGATTTATGCTGTTCTGAGTCCCTCACGGCGTCACCCTGCCATCGAGTCGATACAAACCAATGCAGCGGAGGAGTTCAGATACGCATCAAACACAGGTCTGTGTGTGTGTTTATTCACAATAAGGTCCGAGTCCATTACTGTGAACCTGCCTAAGATGGCTTAGTAGAGATCAAACTAATGTATACTTCCAAATGAAAGAAACCTACTTTTATTATTTGTTCCAAAACCTGACATTGGTTCAGTTACTACAGTCTTTATAATAAAGCGTTATCATCCCTGGGTCATCTGATGAAAACATACACTGATGAAATCTGTGTATCTGGGTTGTTTTTTGTTTTTTGTTTTTTTTTGTAATTAAAAAAAGAAGACACTCCCTGTTACACATGATTATGTAATTCCAATTAATCATATTAAGCGAGGCAGTTTCCATCATAAACAGCATAATACAGGAAATAGAGTCTACCCTAATCTGCTCTCGGTATTTTTTTCCTTGTACAAACCTTTAAACTCATTAACTATTGAGGTCAGTCAGCTTTTTCTGAACAGTTAAATCGCCTGTGCTGGACTCTGGTCTCCCGGGTCTGGAACTGATGGCCGCTGCTATAACCTCTGGTCTGCCTGAACTCCATTATATATTCCATAATACCACTCCTGTATGTCGTTTTAGATTTACATTTATATACATTTAAAATACTAAATATGAATTTTTTTATAGGTGTGCACACGGGGGATAAAGTGGTTTAGTGGTTAGCATGTTTGCCTCAATTCTCTGGGGATGTGGTATTTTAATGGTTAAGGTGTTGGTCTACTGAGCAGAAGGTTGTGAGTTTGACCCCCAGGTCCACTAAGCTGCCAATGCTGGGCCCCTGAGCAAGGTCCTTAACACTTAATTGCACAGTTGTAAAAAATGAGATACTTTTTAAGTCAAGTTTGTTGCCAAATTCCCACATCTGCCCTGTGTGCCTGGAGATGCATGTTCTCACTGTGCTTCAGGGGTTTCCTCCGGATACTCTGGAGTCCTACTTGAGTACAAAGAAAATTCTCTATCATCTCTAGATTGTCCGTAATGTGTGTGCGTGTGCTCATGATTATACCCCTCATTGATAGGTGTGCCCCTAGTCCCCTATTGAATATCTCACTGTGAAAGTATACCATATTTATTTCTCCAGGGTAATTTGGTGGACTGTTTGTTTCATGTTTATGACCCTGCGTCTGTGTGTGCTACAGATAGGAAGTCGATTGTTGTCCTCAGCTGTTTACGGCTCAGCGTTTTTCCCTTTAGTTACGTCACACACCAAGGTCAATCCTAACGTCAGTGCATCTTCCTTTAAAATGTCAGGAAACAAGAACTGACGCACATTTCAGTGGAGGATATCCATATTCCCTTCAGCTTGTTTTCTTGCATACTTTCTTTGGTACCATGCAGACATGCCATAAATATAGCAGCTAGCGGCTGCTCCCTAAATATCTTTTGCCCTAATAAGGTGCCAGTCCTAAGGTCACATGGTGGAAATTCTTCGGCAGCTGGATTCCACAGTGCCTCTACCCATGGAATTCAGGACTGGGGCATCACTATGGCAATGGGGAGAGAAGGTTCTCGAATTGTTCTTCTGTTTCTGCCGCGTCGCTACATTAAACTTAAAAGCCCATTTTGCGAACAGCCTTTTGTGTTTGAGTTTCACAAAAACGCCACGTTCATAAAATGCTTTAATAGACCAACAAAGTTAGTTTCCTTCCCTAACCCAGATATCACTTCTAAACAAAAAGTGCCCTTGTCTTTTGTGAGCATGTGTGTGTGTTTAAACATCCTTTCCCGTGTAAGTGTGACCTGCACTAAAACTTTAATGGCTTTTTTTTATAGCTATATCCAGACAGATGAACCCGTCGAGCGCTCATGTGGCTGCAGTTCTTTTCTCATAATTGAATTACTAGTTTTCATTTCTTAATTTATGGGTTTGCACTCGTCGGGATCATAAAATTTCTATGCATGACTGATAGCATGATGACTTAATGACTGACAAGTGTCTGGTCAGTTGTATCAGTTTTACAAATAAATATTTATTTCCTGGAAAACTTTGTGGTAGCCCAAACACCCTAACATGTTATTCATGTGACGTGGCATGACTCTTAAGGATCATAATGCTTTTGTTTTGATTGAATGACTAGCTGCTGTCCCCTCTTGTAGGTACCAGGGCTACCAGCAGGGGGAGCTGCATATATGAAGGGTATATGAAAAATTAGGGGTAATTTTGCTCTCAGTGTGGGTCATGCAGTGACCACTGTTCATGCACTTGTTTAAGAAAATATTTTAGTTTTGATCTGGTAGGGCTGTTGGTCTCAAATCCATTCATAGAGATAAGACTGGTGTCAAGATATTTGAATTATCTCTGTTGCCATTTGTACTTGGACTTCAGTCTTAGTCTTTGGTCCTGCAAATTATGGTCTTGATTTCGAATGAGAGTTTGACAAGAAATAATTCCTTCTTCTAGTCTAGTCAATGAAGCAGTGCACAAAGAAATCGAACTAGCTAACTAGTGTCTGGGGAATTTGCCCATTCAGTTACAAAACCATTACTGAGGTCAAGCACTGATGTTGGGCAAGGAGACCTGGGTTGCAGTTGCTTTTGTAGTTTGAGGTGAGGTCAGGGTTCAGTGCAGGACCTCGATGTATTGAAATAATTGAAATGCTACAGCATTCGAACATCCTGTTAAATTGTGTTTAATTTATTATTTATTTTATTTATTAAACAGCTTAAATGAAACCGTGCAGCTCAAATGAACTCTGTGGTGGTTTCAGAAACTGTATCCATGCTCTCTGAATCATTCATGTTCTTCTCGCTTTATCTCTTACCTCTCTTTGTCTTTCCATCTGACTTTGTTCATTTCTCTCCCACATTTTTACTATCCTAGTTTGCTCCCCTTTGGGTCCCTCCTAGTAACTAACACCGTGGCAACGATGTAAAGTGCACATACAGTTCACCGCCAGTGTCTTCCCCACATTCCTGAAGTCCATGCATACCGAGCCCATAACACAGACTACACATTATGTCCTGAATTCATTCTGTTTCCTCTCCTCCCTGGACTTGTCCCCACCCTGGGAAGTCATCTGTCATTGGGGACATTACATTCTTATGTCCTCTGGGACCAGGATAGCATGGTAGTGACAGAATCTCTCTGTAATTGGCAGGAGATTAAGATCTGAAGTCCTCGTGGGAGTCTGGGAGGGACGGTCACTGTTGATCTCCTCTCCAGGACTATAATAGTGCGGTTTGTCTGGTTTCCGATATCGTATCTTGACATGTTCCCCAACAAGGGAAGAATCACAAGTTTGGCAGTGTTGGTATGTGTATTGGCCATGTTCACTGTGGCTTGTCAGGGGTTTTGATTTAAAACCCAACTCTAAAAGCAAGCTCTGGAATGTAGCCATTTATTTGTGTTTGCTTTGTCATGTTCGGAGAATGTGCATCAGACTGTAATCTTTAATCTTGGAGTTAGCAGTGCTCTATTCTGAGATGTTCCACTCTGGACATTTTAGTAAAAAGTACACAGAAAAATCTAAAAGGATTCATAACCTAAAAAGGGAAGTCTTGTTCAGGGTTAATGACAGGGTGAGAACAGCAATCAGAGTGAATTAATACAAAAACACCAGCAATCCATTCTCAATGATATTTTTAGAATTCATGCACTGTTTGATCAGACTTATTATTTCATTACACATCTGGTTAGAATCCACATCTTCATGTCAGAAACACTGCAATGGTGCCACAAACGGTGAGTCCCTTGCAAATGCAATTCAACAGTTTGACAAAGATCAAGTCAAAGTCAAAACAAGGGTCATGAGGACTCACTAGGCAAAACAAACATGTAAATATGTAGACAGGGAAACAATCAAAACCAGGAAAGTACAAATAGCATGAAGTTTTGATCATGTCAAGAGTGAAAAGACAAACTGAGCATTACTTCACAACTGACTGAATGTTTATGGTCTGTTCATATAGTGCAGGTGTAATTATGAACTGGTGTGCATGGTTAAAAGTCTGGTGATTGTGAACAAATAAACTGGTGGGAATTGTAGTCTGGAGCAGCCATGTTTGTAGATCTTTGTGTGTTCTGGGTGTATGTGTGTTCAAACAAGAAACTTGACCACATATTTTGCAGAGAATGTATATAATATAAGGTCTATGATGTTTTGCATCTGATGATTCATCCAACTTGAACTGATGGCTCAGTGGTTAAGGCTCTGGTCAGAAGGTTGGTGGTTCAAGCCCCAGCGCTGCCACTGTTGGGCCCATGAGCAAGGCCCCTTAACCCTCTCTTCTCCAGTGGTGCTGTTATCATGGCTCATCTTGTGCTTCCTGATAAGCTGGGATATGAGAAGAAAAGAATTTCTCTGTGCTGGAAACAGAGATTAATACTCTTAAAGTCTCTATTCAACTCTATTAAAGTGTTAATACTACAAGGGTTTAGTGCAGCTTGTGTGTGTGTGTGTGCCAGCAATGGACAGGTAAATGTTATTACTTATATAATAGAAGATTATCATAGATCATTAAGGTCCAGTGTTTAGACAACAGTGAGTTGCATTGAGCCATACACATACACTAACAGTAAATGATACAGCTGATTGGTTACACACATGAGCCATACACACCTCCCATATAAAAACAAACAACCAAGATCGTTGGTAAAATAAAAGTGCAACTGTATTACAGAATTGCTTGAAAGATTCACAGGTCAAGAGAAGTTGACCAGGAGATAGTGTGAGGAAATGAGTTGTGAGTCCAAAACAGTGCAGTGGGAATGCTGATCACGTCTCTCAGTCAGCAAGCAGACTGTATCTGAGCGTTCTCTCTGTCCTCACCCCATCCGCTCTCTTCGCTCTTTCTCCCTCCCTCTGTCTAATCTTCTCTCAAGTTTCAGTTTCCTCAGATAAAACAGATTTAGGAGCAAAGTTTCCCCTAGCTTAGATAAAGTTTCGGCGCTCAGACACACCCTGTTAGAGCTTGACCACAGAGGACAGAGTGAGGGAATTAAGAAGGGAGGTGGCAGGAGAGAAAGCCTTAGAATGAAGCCAAAACAGACACGTGGAAAGAAAGAGTAGGTTTTTTGGAACAGTGTGTGTGTGTATGTATCAGATCTTCTGCATTCCTGGGGCTCGGCTTACGTTGAGAGGGTCTGTGTTTTCAAGGGTAAAATCTCCCAGGAAATGTAGCATTGAGCAGCGCAGAAATCTGTCATAGTGTCAAAGCTGAAAGAGAGGTGACAGTGTGTGTTTGGAGGCTTGTGCTATCATTCTTCCAGCATTTTGCCCTTTTAAGTCACCTGGTGCATCATGGCTGTCTCTCCCCATGAGGCAAAAATCCTCTGAAATCCTTGTCAATTATCTGTTAATGAAGCTGAGATACACATCAGGCACATTACCCCAGACAAGCCCCTTTCAGTGGCTGGGCCACCTTCAGGGTGTGATGTGTCCCATGAAATTACACTGGGGTCACATGCTGAAAGACAGATGAGGATAGAAAAAGAAAGAAAATAGGACATGGAAGACAGACAGAGAGATGAAAACACAGACTTCCCTTTGTTCAGCTGTGTGTATGCTCACCCTATCATGTGTTAGCGTTGACTTCCAAGATTTCAATCTAGAAAAACTGCAGCAGGACATGTAAATGAAATTCATTTCATTTTATTTACGTGTGTTGAATTTTTTTCCCTCTAGCCCCCTTTCGCTTACGGTTTCTCTCTCCCTTATCCTCTTGACCCATTCTCAGGGTTAGTTCCAGAGAGACCGGATGTTTACTGGTTCATAATGATGCTTAATTGCATCGTAATTGTGTTTAATTGCATGTTTGAATGACGGTATGCATCTTCACGTTGGTCAACACTGGAGACTGCTTGTTCTCCGCCATTTGTTCACCAGAGTTTAGCAGAGAAGGAGTGAATGGAGCTGCTCGGTTCGTTTTACCGCAGGAAACTGCGAAGAAAGCAGAAGAGGTCTGAGCTCGGCAGGTCTGATGGAGCGCTGTGCAAGCTGCCGGCAGAGACCGGTGTCAACGGTCTCATCTCCAGGGTTCTCAGGTTCACGTCCAGGTAACGGCTGCTAGAATGGTGTGTGTGTTTTGAGTAGCATTGCTCAGTGCACTGGATAACAGTCAGTAGGGGCTTTAGGGGCAGTTGTACCCCCATTATTCCGGCACAGAGATCTGTGTCTGTTCTTTTTTTCACTACAGCGTTGACAAATTCCTGAATCTGATCTTGCAGTGTTGATTAATTTTCTATACAAGTAGCTCTGACAAGTATAAGTATTATTGCTTCTATAGTAGCGGTTCATTTACAAGGTGCTCACATGCTCATATGGTTTGAATAGATCTTGTTGTTTAAATGTGTTGTTACTTAACAAAGAACAACATATAATCATTGATATGGTTATGTTTTCTGTAAGGAGACATTTATTTATTAAGTATTGAGGGAGTCTTCAGTGTTGAGAGCATGATGGTTCAGCAGGTAATATTCCTGCCTCACAGCTATAGGGTCCAAGGGTTGATGTTTTGAGTCTTTGTGGAGTTTTTGTGTATATTCCCATGTGGGTTTCCTTTGGGTTCACTGGTTTCCTCCCACCTCACAAAAACATGCTGATATAAACGTATACTATAAAAAATTTGGTAAATATTACAGTAATGTTGTCAGAAAGTGTTTTCAGTTTCTGGTAAGAAGTATTAAATAACACATAATCCAATACATTTGGTGATTTCTTCAATGCTTTTAAACAAGGATACTTAATTTTAACGCAGGATACTACTGAGCTGAAGATACCAGAGTCGGAAGCCTTTTTAAAGGAATCAACCAAATAAGCAAATGTACTGGATTATATGTTATTTTATACTTTTTACTGACAAAAGGGTTACTGTAAAATAGCGTATTTACAGTTGTTGTTGTCGTTGTTCTTTTGGCTGCTCCATGTTCGGGGTCGCCACAGCAGATCATTTGGGCCACATGTTTCGATTTGGCACAGGTTTTATGCCGGATGCCCTTCCTGACGCAACCCTCCAATTTAATCCGGGCTTGGGACCGGCACTGAGAGTTAAAATAACATATTTACAGTAAAATACTGTAATAGCTTCCATTTCCCTGGTGGTCCAGCAGCAGGATCTTGCGCTTTTTCCGTGAGTTCGATTCCTAGGCAGGGAACCACAGGGGGGTTAAAATTGCATCAGGAAGGGCATCCGGCATAAAACCTGTTACAAAATCAAATACGAGTTACGGCTGGTCCGCTGTGGTGACCCTGAATACAGTGCTGGGATTTGAACACAGCCATCCTTGCTATAACTCAATGCTTTGAGTCACCAAAACTAGCTAAGTTAGTTTGCATTGATTAATTTCAGTCTTTTAGTGTGAGGTAATCCAGTGGTAGAAGTTTTTGAATCTTACAGGTCAGAAAGTTGTACGTTCAAATCCCAACACCACCAGACTACCATTGTTGGGTCTTTGTGCAAGACCCTTATCCTTCAGCTCAGTAGTATCAAGTGTAACGTAGCCTATTTAAAAGCATCAACCAAATAAGTACTGGATTATGTGTTATTTATGTAATGTTTTTAAACCCAGTATGTGGGTTGGCTCAGATAAAATTGCACTGTGTTATGAAGAAGTGTGTTAATGTATGTGTACTTGGTGATGGACTGGTGTCCATTCTATTTAGGGTGTATTCCCTCATCACCCCATGCCATCTCTCCAGACCTGACCATGAACAGGATAGGTCAGTAAGATTGAGAGTATTTAGTGTGAATGGTTTGTAATGAAAAGTAAGATTACCACACATAAGTCTTCTGGACAGAAGACTATGTGATTTTATTTTTCTCTGTAACATGACATGTTGGTTTTTTCCTTTTTCAGTACAGTTAAAAAAAGAAAAATGAGATGCTAGTGATGGATTGAATGTTTATAGCTTTTGTAAGAAGATAACAGGATCTGACTGTTTTTTTCTGTACGTTTCACAACAATAAGCATCTGACCAAACTGATGTTTATTAAATGTCTTGTTCTTGCGCAAATTCAACTTCACTTAATATAACGTCATTTAATATAACAGCTTGCCCTGCCATGTTTCGTTCTTTATCTAACGCCTACATATACAGTATCAGGCATCAGTGAACTGCATAGTGAAGAAGCTAGAATGCTCTAAAATGTTTTTGCATAACCATTTACATAACATGTTTTCCAAACATTGCTGGAATTTATTTTAATTTAACAAACTTTTATTTTGCTTTTTGATAAAGTAAAACCCTGTTCAGATGTTCAGCTGTTTTTCTGAAAACCACAAGTGGACATTTGATTACTTGATAGAGCAAAAATGTAAGAAATGTAGAGTCATTATTTGCCCATGATGAGATAACTGCATAGTTCTTCCTATGTATGTAGACAAGACCATTTCCTGTTTATCCACCCAATTTTAAGTGTCCTGTGTTTAGTCAGAAGATCAGGACTGAATCACTGTTTATTTACTTTCTTACATATTTATAGTCAGTTTTAGTGTCGTTTCTTATAGTTAGGTTTATGTAGTATACTTTTGCCTATCCGTTGGATTTACTTCATCATTCATCAATAGACATATAGAACAATCACTTAACATCCACTTAACAACTACCAAAAAGTCTGATTTCTAGGTACCATATATTGTATATACTTCTGTAATTACCTTACAGGCCACAGACTAGCATCAATGCAGAATTTTCCAAGCTGTGTGTTTGTTTATGTGTGTATGAGTGCTGGGCAAAAATGATGATCATGCCATTAACCTCCAGTCTAATGAATCAAAAAATGTGTTAGGGAATACATTAATTAACCAGTTTTATTTGTAATTATAATTGGACAGTGATTTAAAACACTGTTTGTTTGCTTTGCATTCTTGTTATGGTCAGAAACCAGTCATGGTTTCCTGAAGGACAGTTAGACAATAGATTTGTAAAGTGAATTCTGTTTCTTACAGTTCACTGTGTTTACCTCCTGTTTATGGTTTTATTTTCCATTTAATAATAGGCAATAATATGACAACAGGGATGGGGTAGGAACTTAAAAAACACTGGAAAGCAGGGCTCATGGGGGGGAAAGATTTAGATTATGATTAGATTTAGATCAGTTTTAGATTATGAAAATATGACTTCAGAAAGGTGTGTCCAAAGTTTTAAATATTACAATTTGGACATGTGCGTCAGTGAACAGTGTTGCCTTGTCCCCATCTGCTTTGTCCTTTGGCAGCTGTGTTCATCTCTGTCTCTGTTGCAGGAGCAGTGAGCCTGGGTCCCGTCCCCATTCCTGGCATTCCACTAAACTCGGTGACGGCCCTCTGGACTCTGACAGCATGATGCAGATATCCCAGGGTGCCATGGGGGCTCCCTGGCACCAAAGCTACCATACCAGGTCAGAGTCAATTTGATGTTATAACAATATCTAAAGAGAAAAGTAAATGTATCCAATGTTTATTAGATTGACAGTGTTATTGTTTACATTTCAACATGTGAAAATCTGTCTAGTCCTCAAAGGAAAATCATATTACACCCAAAGAGTGAAAATAATACCACCTTGTTTAAAGATATCCCATTTTATTATCTCTAAACAGGAACCAAATTACTCTCTTTGATGTGGCTCCAAGTTCAAAGCAATCATTAATTTAACCAGGACCCATAACGAACACAAAGGATAGTACTAGCACTGTCCATTTTTCCAAGAAGATTGCTATGTGATTCCAATAACATCTTAATAACCAGAGCTATTGCATACTGCTTAACTTTTGCTGGCCTGTCACCTTATGAAAACACACGTTCTGTATGACCTTGAAGTGTAAATTCTGTGTATGGAATTTTAAAGATGACAGACATATTGAGTTAGATATATACATTAAAAACAAAAAGAATTTAATAATCCTACTAACCCTACAGATGGATTCTTAACTTGTGAAGCACCATGATATGTTCTTCTGTATTTTGTTTTTCTACATTTTGTTATATACTTATATAGCTTATATACACACAAATTTTAGCTGTACTGTTTATTTTTTAATCACAGTGCCTCCACCACAGACCTGTCAGCTTATGATGCAGGATTTCTAAGGAAAAGTCCAGACCAGTACAGTTCAAGGGGAAGTATGGACAGCTTAGATCATTCACATCCTTCTTACAGTTCCTGCAATCAGCTGTCAGTCTCCAAATCCTCCAATAGCATTGACCACTTGCATAGCAAACGTGATTCTGCATACAGTTCCTTCTCTACCAGCTCAAGTATCCCAGAATACCTTGCAGCTGGGCCGTCATTTAGCAAGGAGCGCTCATACTCCATGGACAGTGTTCCTCAACATAGAACTGCAGAGGGCATGCATCAGGCAGATATTCGCTATGTCCGCACTGTTTATGACTCTCAACAGGGCATGTCTTCAGAGCATGAGGTCCTTTCTGCAGCAATCCTAAAAACTAATGAGGGCAAAGCACAGTCTAGATGTGGAAGCATACAGGGCAAGGTTTGTCACCGTTCCAACAGTACCAGTGGCAGTAGCAGTAGCAGTGGAAGCAGCGCAGGTGGCACAGTTACATCTCATCGTCACAGTGCAGGACCAGGATGGGGCCAAACACACAATGGCAACTCTTTTGAAAACCTAAAGGGGGCACCCTCACCTCCCTTACGTAGTGACAGCTATGCAGCCACCCGGAACCATGAACGGCCCAGCTCATGGTCCAGTCTTGAGCAGGCTCGGTCTTTGCGGGCACTTCACAAGGGTTCTTGGCATCATTCCAGTGGCTCTGTGGCATCAGGAAAGGCATCATTTGGAATAGAGGGTCAGCTTCACACTGTAATCGAAAAGAGTCCTGAGAGTAGCCCAACAATTAAACCCAAACAAAGCCTTCCACCTTTATCACAGCCTGGATCAGCCATGCTACCCACTGGCATCTACCCTGTTCCACTGCCAGAGCCCCATTTTGCACAGATACCAACTACAAACCCCAGCTCTAGTAGTGTGTACCCAGCACTTGCCAAGGAGAGCAAACCTATTCCTCAGAAAGAACACTGTGGAGCAGTAGACTCTGGTGTTAGGATGGCAGCAGAAAATGGATACCAAAGCATTGCATCATACTCAAGTTCTGTCCAGTCGCTTGGTTTCCCACAGCCTAAGCAACCAAACCAGTTGAAAGATGAGCCACAGACCAAATGTGGCTATAACAGGTCTCATTTCCAAACACAAGGGTCCAAGCCCCCAATGATGTCCATAGGCCAAGAAAGAAAGGACCCTTACACCCCTGTTCGAGAGAAACCCAGATACTCACATGGGATGGATATTATGGAATCCTACAGACAACCTAGAGAGGAGGAGCCAAGCAGATGTCAAGAACAGAATGTCCATCCACAACCATCTTACTCATCGTGTGAAGTTTTACAGGAACATGCCCAACCTCAAGGAAGTGATCAGAGAATCAACACGTCAGGAAGGTTCCACAATGAATCCAGCACCTGTCAACAGAGGGACCAAGATCTGGATCATCCGCTAACCCGACTTGAGAATGCACTAGCAGAGGTCCAGAGATGTGTTACCCCACAGAGCACTACTAGCCATTGCAGCACCCAAAGTGAACGTAGCATGTCAGTAATGGAGAAAATCAGTCACTTTGAGAGACAGCAGACCAAACCACGTAGTCACAGTCACAGCCAGAGCTTCTCCAATTACAGCTCCTCAATTTATCCAAGTCAGGATACCCACAGTGCCAAGAGGTCCATGTCTGGGCTGAAAGATTCGCAAAAAGGGTATGCTCCTCATGGGAGAAGTTGGAGTACCAATGAGGGAAATGCAGAATCATCACAGGATATGCAGCCAAGGTATATAAGTGCTAGCCAAGCCCAACATAGGAAACCACATGACCTACACCGAAGCAAGAGCTCTTTCCAACTTAATGAGGAAAATAGCAAAGATATTCATAGAAGTAAAAGCACTTTTCACCTTGAAGAAAACAGCAAAGACATCCAATGGAAAGAAGACCATCAGGACATCTCAGTTACAGTTCCTGACACCACCTTTAATCGAGCATACAGAGATAGCATCAAGGATGCTCAGTCCAAGGTACTGAGATCCACCTCATTCCGAAGAAGAGACTTGAACATAAACCCTCCTCCTGTGCCTGCGAAGCACATGTCCCTGGATAGAAAGGGACCCAACATGATCCCCAAACCCACAACCTCTCCACACACTCCTAAAGAACGGCATGTTATTCCTGTTGAGTTACCAGACAAGACCAATGCTCCTGAGCTTCCAAGAGTCCCTCCTGTGGGTCCTCCAGTTACACGAATATGCGGACGGAAACGATTGACCATGGAACAAAAGAAATTGTCATATTCTGAGCCAGAGAACATTCATGAGGTTGGAACTTCTGATCCAGAGTCTAGCTTATTTCAAAAGAAGGCACCACCACAATTCCAGCTTCCTGAGACAAGTGTTGCAGATCGACGAAGAATGTTTGAACTTGTAGCCACTCGTAATGCAGGTACTAAATTGGCTACCTCAAGACCTGACTTAAAGCAGATGCAGCAAGATGCTTTGGCTGATTATGTTGAACGCAAGACTGGTCGACGGATGGATGGACGTCCTCATCGTCCTCATAGTGCCTACATGCAATCGACTTCCTGTTTGCCCATGGATTCACAAAGCCGCACCCCCAGCACTAGCGTGGGCTCTCCTCAGGAGCCAGGACGAGAGGGTTTCTCTGAAGTTACTCGCCAGGCTTTCACTTTTACAACCAATGCACCATATCCCTTGCACCCCAATAGGAACCCCCAAACTCAGAGTCAATCTGACATCTATCAGTCTGCATTTATACCACAGAAACCAGAAAGGCAAGCAAAGAGAACAAATTCAAGCCATGTTGCAGGTCCAACCCTGGCTTATCTTCCCAGTGCCCCTGCTATACAAAGCTTGGGTGAAGTTTTTGAAAGAGCTGTTCCAGCCAGAAGCTCAGGGAAATCGGCTTCTGCAGAAGACCTCTTGGATCGCAATCAAGGCCGTCCTGTTTCTCAGCACTTCAGATCAAAATCCTCTCCAGCTGTGGAGAACCACAATCTGGTAATATATACTTGCTATAAGTTTTTTAATACAATTAGCACTGTATAAAACTTTCTTTGTTTGGTGTTAGATAACTTGTAGTTATACTGTTTTTCGTTATAGCCCATACTTCAATGTTTAAAATGTGTGTTTCATGTTAGTGGCTGCAAGGTTAAATTGTTTGGGAAGGAACTTTCTGACATGAGTGAAATATTAAGTGAAATATTAACTTCTGTCTAATTTTAATCACTATCCAAAAAGGGGATTTCATGCTTTATTGAAATGCATGGAGCAAGGGGCCAAAGAAATATGGAAATTATTCCATTGTTGGCCAGGTACAGGTCATTGCTCAACTTAATGAATGAATGAATGAATGAATGAATGAATGAATGAATGAATGAATAAATAAATAAATAAATAAACCCCAGATATGAAACTTTTAGCTTAGCCCTAAGCACACATGATAAAACCTATATTTCTATATTTCAAATTAATCAAATGACTGTACTGAGGATGTGAAAGAGATAAAGTCTCATCCCGCTTTTTTCTCTGTTGAGGATGATGCAGAAATAACTTTCCCACTCCAGGAAATATTCAAATCTCTTCACTTCCTGTTTGGTGCCACTGAGCCTGGCGGCAGGCATGGCTCTGACAGATGTGCTAAAGTGATAAACGCAGTTCCTTCGTGACTGCAGGGAGTAGTCATGGGAGATAATGGACAAACTGCCACAGTTTCAGGCATAAAGCATTTGACATCCACTAATCTCTGAAAGCGATAACCCTCCACATAAACATTTTTCACATGACAGATACTACTACAAGGTCAACACAAGCCCCTAAGTCACCAGTGTGTCAGTTATTATATAGAAATGTTTTATCTATTGTAATGCACATCTTGTAGAATCTTGACTTTGCTAATTGACAGATTAAGTCAGCAACCAATGAAGACAGAGTATGAATCACGATTCTGTTCATTTCAGTTTTATTTGTATAGCGCTTTTAACAATGGACATTGTCTCAAAGCAACTTTACAGAACATAAGAAACATAGTACAAAAGTTGTGGGTTAATGTTAGACAAAATCATTCCTAGTGAGCAGTCTTAAGTCTTGTCTTCAGTCGTGAATAGGTATTTTTCCATCATATCCATATGATATATACACTTACACTATGGAATCGTTTTAACTTTGCATACATAAAACATACAAAAATGAGGCCATGAGCAAACTAACATGGCTAAATGATTTTACATTAGCAGATCAAACAATACCACAACAAAAAACATGAATTACATGGCAGGCAAAAATTCCATATAATGACTAAGCATGTGCATGTTTTTTTAATATTTTTCATCAACAATAGTTGGCTGGTTAGTAATCACATAATGCCTCACTTAACTGCCTCTTTAGACCCAGAAGGCTTCTGCCTTTGTAATTACAGTATAATGGTTAACTTCCTCTGGTTTGATTCATTTCCCTGTTGCTGTTCACCTCCCCAATTATGTTTTCTTGTTCTTATAACCACTAGGATCTCTTGGCTGGAGACCTCAGATTGTTCGGGAGTGTTCATAAAGAAAGCAGGTGTGTGTATATGTGTGTGTGTGTGTGTGTGTCTGGTTTGATTTTGCTTTGTCTTCTAAATAAGCCAATTGACCTAAATCATTGCCCTTCCACCCACAATATCACATGAGAAGTGCTGCACCCAAAACACAGAACTCATAAACACTAGGTTATTGTTATCTGTGTGGTTCCCTATGCCTTTTTATCTGCAATGAAATAAGCATAGATAAGCAACACAGATAAGAAAGAAACACTGAAAACTCCAAAAGAGGGACCTAGAGGCCTATGCTGAAAGGACCAGAGAACAGCATGATTATGGAAGGCAGCTCAAAACCAGGAGCATTTGCAAAGGGACCAATAACACAGAGGTACTCTATATATAGAGAGAGAGAGAGACACATGTACAAATACAAATGACGAGAAAACATTGGATGGAGTCTGAGCATGGAAAAAAGGATGGAGTCTGAGACTGGTCCCAAGTTCTAAACCTTATCTAACACATTTAGTCCTTATGTCCTCATTCACGTCAACCTTATTTAGTTGGTTTAGGTGTCCTGGATGGTTGTCTGCTTATCTTCCAGTACTGTTTGTACCTCTAACAAAGTATTAATATTGATAGGAAATGAAAACTGTTGAAAAACAGTGACTTTAATGCCAATACTAATTTTCCATCTGTCTTACTTGCTTAGTAAGATCATCCAATGGTCTTGCTGTTGCTATTTTGGCACTGATCTTATAGAGTAAAATAACTCTCACTTGCTCTTATATGGAATATATAACAGTTGAAATAGAAAATATAAACATGTTTTTACATAAACATGCTGGCATAGTGTGCAAAATGATATCAGTGTCATATCATTAGAAGCCTTTCTAAATATCACAGGTTTCAGATATTGGCACAACAGAAAAGGGTTCACCCCATAGTTGGAAATTTGAATCCTGATGATGGCACAGTCGACCATGACCAGAAATACAAGAACACAAATTAGCCATGTTCTCTAGGTCATAGGGATACCATTCTTCTACATTTCAGCATTTGGTACCCTTATCCAGAGCGACTTACTTTTTTTATCCCATCTTATACAACTGAGCAATTGAGGGTTAAGGGCCTTGCTCAAGGGACCAGAGGTGGACACTTCCGAACACTTTCCAAACTACTAATCTGCCAAAACGTCTCTGACATTCAGTACAACACTAGCCAATCTTGGCCGGCTCTGAACTCATATATGTGTTGAAGGTGCAGCAGTTTCCTCTCAATGTTATGCTGCTGTGTGGTTCAAAAGATGTAGTAGCTGGTTGCACGTGTACTGGAGGCAGTATGTGTTAGCCTTCACTCTCTCCAGTTGGTATGGGAGAGCTGATTAGTGAATGGGAACTGGCAAACGATCAATTTGGAAAACAAATCCAAATTTTTTCTCCATTGGAATCTCTTACCTTTCATATTTCATCATACAGCTTTAAAGATTTAATATTTTATTAGCTTTTAAATCTCAGGTATGCTTTATATAATGTGAAGATGTCTTTAAATATGGTGTTTTTGTCACCTTGCAAACACTTTTTATTCTTTCTGTATGTGGAACAGAACAACAGGGAGTGACGCACCTGAGAAAAGGTCATCAAGTGAAGTTTGTCTGGAGCAGAGCTCTCAGCTAAACCCTGGTCTGACTCAGCTGAACCCACCTGTGATAAGGAGGGAGCGACAGCGCCTCTCAGACCGACCCCGATCCCATAGCGCCTCAGGCCTGGCAGCTTCTGTCGGATTGCCCTGTCCATTCTCCTCTTTAGAGTGGCAAAGTACCAAGACACAATGCCAACCCAACCTAGATGCCATCACTTTCCCAGGCACTGTCCCAGAAAATCTATTGTCAGGAATGGACAATCCAAATTCTGTCAATGTCAACAGCTCCAAAGAAGCTCTAAATGATTCAGAGAATGACCAAAAAGTCAGAGAGTCAGTCACATCTTTCTCTTCAGCTAACAGGTCATGCCATTCTGGATTGCCCACTTCTCCCAAAGCTTCCAACTCTCCCATTAAGTCCCTCACCTCTCTCCGGATCTCAGAGTCCAGTATTGGCTTTGCCTCATCTGCAGCTGTATCACAGGAGGAGGATGAAGTGTTTTTATCTCCAACCTCTCCACCACTACAGCCACTCTTAAGCAGAGAAGAAAACTTTTCTGAGGAACCTTCAGTTCCCTGCCCATCAGCCCAGCCTCAGATAAAGGAAGAGTCCCTTGATGTCACAGTGTCTCAAGAATCACAGAAACTGAACAGGTACAAACACACACATACTCACAACTGTCTCAGTGTGCTAGCATTGTTAATTACGAGTTACAAGATTTCCAATCTCACAGAAGAAAATACTTCTAGAGGTTGTTTTTATAGCAATACATTGGACAAGTGATTGAAGATATTGTTTGAGCATATTTCCCTCTTTACCAAGACTACTGATAATTACTGACTTTGTGACCTTGCATGTTATTTAATGCTTGTGTAATGAGGTGTAATATACAAGATAAACATGGTACAATTATTGCCATACAGTTTCCACAGCAAATGGTGCTTTACACTCAGCCATCTCTGCTGGTCTCTCATTGTTTTGTGATATTCAGTTGATTCCAAAGATTCAAAAACTAACATAATGTGTAAACCCTGGTTGATGTGCTGGGAATAGGGATGTAGGTGGCAGGAAATGGAGCTCTTTCTTTGATTCCCATCCATTCTTTTTTATTACTCTTTCCTGATTTTGTTTTGTGGGGGTGATTCAGAGCATTGCACTGTTAAGCACACGCACAAAGCAAAATCATGACGAAAATCAAACTCAAGGTCCCACGGCTCACCTTAATTTCAGCTCAGCTCAGGAGAGAGAAAAAAAACAACTGCCCTGAACCACACAGGGGTGAAAAAGCTCATCCTTTACTCAATCAATCTCACTGTATATTTTATCGATTCTATTAATAATATGATTTTTAAAATTATGCATCAACTGGCCTATTCACATTAGGTAGCCACAACTTTTTTGTTATTTATTGTAGTATCAGCTTTAATTAGTAGATCCTTTTATACTTGAGTCCTTGAAGTCCTTGAAGTAGATTTCATAATCCTACTGGTGTGACTAAATTTCATTGTCAAGTGCCCAATTGTACAGCTCCATCCACATCACAGCAGCATAATTAACCATAACTAATTTCTAGCAATGACAATAACAGCTGAAAGAAACAGAAAAGCTGGTTTAACCTAAAATGCTTGTGCTTGCACAAAAATAGGCCCTCATGCCTTATTTTTCAGGTTAATGTCTGCTTTTAGATTCACCATGGCCGTGTCCAGGACAAAGTGCTTAGTGATAAAGCTAAATGAATCTATTTTTATGAATCTTATTTGTACTAAAGCACCCTTGTCAATGCTTCAATGCATGTCATGAATTGCATTAAATAAATAAATACATAAAATGGAAAAGATGACCTAAAGACCGTGCATGCTTTTCATTACAGCGTCTCTCAGCATCTGTCTGTCACGACCTCCCACCAAGAAAGAGACGATCAGTTGCATAACTCCATCTCATCCCTGTCAGTAACCTCTGAGCCCCCTATCACCAATGTGGCTGCTGTGATCTCCGAACCTGAGCCAGAAGAGCTTTTAGAAAGCCCTGAGTCACCACTGCTGGCCAGGAGAGAGCGCACGGAGGCGGAGGTCCGGGTGGAGACTCTGGCCCGGGAGCTGGTAAGCCAAGACGAGGCTCTCGCTCCTCTTCTGGACATCTGGGCAAGCACCACTATGCTGGACTTGATGGAGGACATCTTCCCTTCCTGCTCATCTGCTCCATGGCTACAAGGGAAGATCAGCAGCAGTCAAGCAAGTGAAAGGTAAGAAAATCATGTCTCTTTTTTCAGGTATTATGGGAAATTCTTATTATTATGGAATGATTGAATGTTTTGATGTGAATGGATTGATGTGTTTGCACAAAGTAACAGACCTCCTTATTTGTCTTCATTGTCCAACCAGCGGTTACTTGATGGATTGTCATAATATTCTCGCACACATTTAGTAATGAGGATAATAGTTTTGTAAGATTATGTTGATAAAAATGTATTGAGAGTGAAACCCCCGGAGCTTTGTTAGCCCTTGTCACTTTAAGATAAATGTGAATAAAGCTTTCGGAACTGTAGACTAGTGAGAAGAAATCGTAAAATATTAACCAGATGGCATAACCAACATTTGATTACAGTGGGTACTTGTGTTTAATTTGAAGGTTTTAAGTTTAATGGCGTTCTACATGGAAAAGCAATACGACACTGACACCTAGTGGTGAGAAGCTGGAACATCTTCAGCTTGATTGCTTACTATACTGTATATAAGTTTCAATAGAAATATTGTTGTTATTGTTTTTAAACATAAATAAATTTGAAACTGAATATTAAATTGAATTGAATGTGAATGTTAGAAAATAGTACTCCAGTATGAAGGTGCATTTTTACGGGATACTACACGTTATTCATTACAGTATATACCGTACATCTAAGCCTTTGCAGTGGATGTTTCCGTGAGCTTTGTGCCATGTGAGGACAGATTAGAGGAATCGAGCTGTGCATGACATGACGCAGTAGCTGTTCTGTCTGGAAATATGCGTCATTAATGCCATTGTGTGTGCAAGAGTGTGACAGTTACTTCTGCCCTGTTTGCTGAGTGGAATCCAGTTCATCTGTGATCAGGGTTTTGTGTTTTGTGTATGTCTGTGTGAGACCGTGTGACTTTTGTGTGTCTCCATTCCACTTGAAGTGGGACAGGATGTTAGAGAACATCAGAAAAACATTTTTTGACTGATTTTTTTTTTATTAAATATATGAGAAATAACAGTAATAACTTAAGCCACATAATATTATCATAATGTGCAAGGATTCATGATGTTCCCAGGCTTCTGCTAAAACAAAATATGTGATGAAACAAAATAAGAATATGTACAACACACACACAGTACGACAACATTAAAGGCTAAGACTAAACACAGAGCAGAATTTACACATCAAGTGAAGACAAAACTGACTGTCCATTAAGTGCTTTTTTTTAATTTTGTGTGTGTGTGTGTGTTACTTCACACAGTGCCCAGACTGCGGTGTTTGTTGCTCCAGAGGCTCGTGTGAAAGCCACTGAGGGACGGATAGAGACTGATCTGGATGAAGAAGAGACCAAATTGAATGAGAAGAAGGTTTGATTCTCACCCATTCATAAGATTTCTGGACAGAAATACATTTAACTTCAGAATAGAAAACTCAGAATAAGTCCTTCTAGCTTCCATTCGTTGTCCTTTCAGAGAAGAATAATATACAGTATGTGCTAGAGATTGTACTTAGTGCAGTGTATCCTGTGCTCCTGAAGGTGGAGCTCCTGCAGGCTCTGACTGTGAGTTTGGAGGCTTTGCGGATGGAGAGAAAGAGACTGGCGGAGGAGCAGCAGTGCTACAGTGCTCTGGGCTGCAGGATAGAGGAGCTGGTGCAGGAGCACTGCAAACCCAACGAGTGCGAGAAGTATCGTATGTTTATTGGTGACTTGGAAAAAATCGTCAACCTGCTGCTTTCCCTGAGCGGACGTCTGGCACGTGTGGAAAACGCCCTTAATGCCCTGCAGAGGGAGACAGAGAAGGAAAGCACTGAGGAAAGGGTGAGAGGTTTAAACACATGCTTGCAAATGCTGCACTGATCTTAGTCCAGGTCCTATAACTATGTGTGGCTGTATACGTGGCTGTTTTCATGGGTATAAAAAATCATTATTAAGTTCCAAATTAAATTGTAGGGTAAACCTACACTATATTGCCAAAAGTTTTGGGACACCCCTTCAAATCATTGAATTCAGGTGTTGTGTTTCGGGGGTTGGGCTTGACCCCTTAGTTCCAGTAAAAGGAACTCTTAATGCTTCAGCATACCAAGACATTTTGGACAATTTCATGCTCCCAACTTTGTGGGAACAGTTTGGGGAACCAATTCAGCCACTTAAGGTTTGGAGAAGTCATTGTATTCTCAGTGCCTGCCCCAAGCCCAGGTAAAAATGTGAGGGTTGTGGGAACAGTTTGGGGATGACCCCTTTCTGTTCCAACATGACTGCACACCAGTCCACAAAGCAAGGTCCATAAAGACAAGGATGAGTGAGTTTGGTGTGGAGGAACTTGACTGACCCGGAAAGAGTCCTGACCTCAACCTGATAGAACACCTTTGGGATGAATTAGAGCGGAGACTGCGAGCCAGACCTTCTCGTCCAACATCAGTGCCTGACCTCACAAATGCACTTCTAGAGGAATGGTCAAAAATTCCCATAAACACACTCCTAAACCTTGTGGAAAGCCTTCCCAGAAGAGTTGAAGCTGTTATGGCTGCAAAGAGACGGACCAACTCCATATTACATTCATGTGCATGTAAAGGCAGGCGTCCCAAACCTTTTGGCAATATGGTGTATAAAGCAACCTATGATTTAAAAAAAAAAACAACAACAACAACCATATGTGTTGTCCTTTGTTTTCCCCCTGCTCGTGGTCACCACAGCAGATCTGTATATTTGATTTTGGCACAGGTTTTACGCCAGATGCTCTTCCTGACACAACCCTCATTTCATCCAGGCTTGGGACCAGCACTGAAAGTTAAGCCCTCAGTGGCTGGGTTGGGTCCCTGCCTGAGAACCCGGTCCAAAGGATCAAGCACTGGATCCTGCTGCTGGATATATATATTTCTATATATATTATCAAAAAGGTTATATAAAAATTAAAACTTATAATTTATAAAATCCAAATTAATAAAGCAATTAAAGAGTGATTTAGTGCTGATCTCTAGACACAGAGCACGTAAACAGGGTTTATAAACAGGAAATGGTCTTGTCTACATACATAGGAAGAACAAATTGTTATCTCATCAGTTTCGACTCTGCGTATTTGCTCTGTCGAGTAATCAAAATTCCAGTTGAATTCAATTGAAGTCTTTTCCTCTTTGAATGAAACAGTTGAATAACTCACAAACAGACTGCACTATAAACACAAATCAGTTGTCTTGTGCACTCTGTGATGCTTTTCTGCTCACCTACAGGGAGTGCTTATTTGATGTTCCATAGACTTCCTGTCAGCTCAAACCGGCCCGGTCATTCTTATCTGACCTCTCTCCCCAGCATGGCACTTCCCTTCATAGAATTGCTATACACAGGATGTTTTTTGTTTCTCGCACCATTCTGTTTTCACTGTAGATGCTGTTGTGTGTGTGAAATTCCCAGGTGTTCAGCAGTTTCTGAAATGTTAAGCGCAGACATCACATGGAAATAACACGCAAAGTTTAATCAGTCTACTTGTATAGTGATGTTAGTAAAACCTGAAGTGAAGAAAGTAAGACTTTGATTTTTGGAATGGTTGCATGAACAGCACAGAGAGAAAACAGCACACATTAAGACAGGAAATACTTAGTAGGTGTGTCCTTCAGGCTGAGCGAAAAATCCTGCTTAAATGTGTGAATAATGACGGATCAGTAATCCGTTAATGCTGCTGAACATCTGATACTATTCAGAAGAATGAAATTCAAGGTGCCATGTATAGCACGCAGACTGTGTGGGAAGGTTTTCTTTTCTCGTGTGTGTGTGTGTGTGATTTGGTTTCAGGATTAGAATTTACAGGCATTAGCGTCCTAATGAAGGTTACAGTATGGATGTGATGGGAGTGGAGTTGTAGGTGCGACTGCTTTATAAAAGCCCCATTTAGACACGCAAACATCCCAGTACGGGTGTGTTAGTGTTCTGTTTCACCCCCATTACTCATTACGTCTTAATAGATATTGCGATGTGTGTTGTGACAGAAGAGAGGGCAGACATTTAAATGAAATGAAATCAGCAAGCTTTAGAGATTAGCACAGAAACTTCTGTAAGATTTCATAAATTATACACCCTTCTTGTTTTCCTTAATATTATTAGGTTATCCAAATCGTCTTGTATTACTATCAATTATCTAAAAATATATATATATATGGGGAAAGAGTAAGACGTTACATGTTTTTAAGCATTTATTTTTAACAAACCCACGGGCTTAGGTTCCACGTTTCCTGAGCCCTAGGATAAAATGAATCCACGCGCAATTAAAAAAACCTTTTGTCTGATTTGCATACCGCCGAAATTTAAGAATAGATCACAGATCACTAGCAATGACCCAAAACATAGCAATAAGCTGATTAAAAAAATGACACCCAATAACATTTCCTGATGCTGACTCAATACTGTTATTAACATACTCTACATCTATTAAACAGCACTGCCTAATGCTTCCTACACATACTGTAAATTCCGCTCATATTAATTCCTATTGATTAAATGAAACTGATTCTCATTGGAACCCTAAACACACCTAGAGGGTTTAGTGTTGCTGCTCCCAAAGTAAGAATGTTCCAATATTTACGAAAATGTCTCTTTATTCAAACCAAATAAAACCACCAGTGGTATGTGTGTAGCTAGACGTTGTTAAGTAACATGAAAAATGTAAGCGCGAGCATTATTTACTGGACATATGCAGTGTCGTGGCCAGCAGGTGGCACTAGACTGACATTTGAACGGTTTAATTGAAATAGACTTGATGTCTTAATATCTTATAATTATCTAACATTACACCAAAATTCAGTTCACCTGGGATACTGCTCAGAACTGGAAAATACACAAGCACTTGATTTTTTTTGCAGTGTGTGTGTGTGTGTGTGTGAATTACCTCAGAAGTGCTTACATTTCTACAAAAAAAATGTACATTCTAATATTTCTGTAAACACCCTTCATTGTCCTAATTTAAATGTGTTGATGAATACCACAGAATTGATCTGAAATCCATTACAGTGTATTTCTAACATTTTTTCCAATAATATAATGATATCTAAATCATCCTAAATAGATGATAGGAAATATTACCAGTTATATTTTATTTGGTTCAGGTCATAAAGTCCTAAGAGCTATACTTTTTCTTTTATTTTTATAAAGGCTTAAGGAGCCGACTCATTCAGTGCTAGATACAGTTGTTTACATCACATCAAGGTTCCTCTGGGAATTTTGGCCATTAGGCGTTGCATAGAAAAGTCTCTACAGTGGGGAGCTGTTAACTGGTCGTCGGCTCGGTGGAAGAAAACAGCTGAGCGGTGAACATTAGAAGCTAAATGTACTTGGTTAGACTAAAAATATTTCCAGAGTCAATAGATATTGTGTAGTACAGTGCTGGGAAAGGCGTTTTTAGTCACTTTGAGCACACTCCTACTCCTGAAGGATTTCCTAATTGTTGTGTTTTGTTTTTTGAAAATCCCACCCTGACCAGTGATGTGCAATATGCAACACTGAATATCAGCTGATAATCTGCTGCAGATGACAAACCAGATTCATTTACCATCACAATTTGGCCCTTGTCAAACTCGCTCAAATCCTTACACTTGTCCATTTTTCCTGCTTCTAACATCAACTTTGAGGACAAAATGTTCACTTGCTGCCTAATATATCCCACCCACTAATAGGTGCCATGATGAGGAGATCATCAGTGTTATTCACTTCACCTCTCACTGCTCATAATGTTATGGCTGATCGCTATATATTTCATAAATTTAACACAAAGCACTTCTTTAATGTCAAGTACGTACTTGACATTAAAGAAGTGCTTTGTAGTCACTATAAACTGTTATCATCATGCTAGTTCACTAGATCAGGGACTAAGAATGGCATCAAGTAAATATTGTGAAAAACAGTCATTTTATAATGAAGCGAACACGAAACCATAAATTAAATACAAGGACAAAGACAACTGCTCATTTGATTAAGATGAAAGAAATGCAGTAGTGTACACAGAGGACCATAAACTGTAAAGAAATGCCAATGGCAGTTGCTGGCAGATTTAGCACCTGCATATTATTATTAAATATTTTTATTGGCGTTGAAGTGAGTTAAAATGACTTCCACTTCTGTCTTTGAGTCTTTACCCCTTTTGTTCATTCTGAGTCACACTTACTTCCACTTCTGTCTTTCGGTCTTTATTTCTATTGTTTATTTCATGCTCCCAGCTGTGTGTGTACTTTTATAAAGTTTTTGCAGTCACGACATGTAAGTCACTACATGAGCGTTGTCAGGAAAATCAGTATTTCCCACGGCTTTTTTGAATCCGAAAATTTTATTTTGGTTTGGCTTAAAAAGTTTGCACACAACATTAGTGGCTGCTAATTGAAGTGTAGGTTAGTATTTAACTACACTAATAACATAAATCAATATCAAGCAAGCCCAAGGTTCCATAATGTGGCAGTTTGTCTGTTTAGAGACAGTGTGACAATACACATTCCCTGGTGGTCCAGTGGCTAGTGTCCCACACTGTCACTGCCGTGGCCTCGGTCTGATTCCCGAGCGGGGAACCAATTCAGCCACTTAAGGTTTGGACAAGTCAGTGTATTCTCAGTTCCTGTCCCAAGCCCGGATAAAAATGTGAGAGTTGTAGGAACAGTTTAGGGATGACCCCTTCCTGTTCCAGCATGACTGCACACCAGTGCACAAAGCAAGGTCCATAAAGACATGGATGAGTGTCTTTGAGTCTATGAGTCCTGACCTCAACCTCAAATCAGAGGTTGCTTGTCGCTCGGGTCTCTTGTTAACTTACGGCAACTGGCTCTAAGCAGGTCTTGCACTATGTCCCAGTTAACCCCTGTTACTCCATCTGTATGCAGCTGCATGACTTCAGCCACCCAAAGTCTCACATCGCTCAATTACTTTTCTCTTTCCACTAGAGTCCTGTAGCTGAACTCATCAAATTTAAAGCCCTAACAATCACCTACAAAGCCAGGGCAGTCACACCTGCATGAAAACACTTATCAAACCCTGCTCAGTAGCGCATTCCTTGCATTCCATGCACCACAAAGAAGACATGCATTAAGACTCTTCTCTGTACTAACACCCAGGTAATAGAAGCAACCTCACCTGGCTATGTGAGTCACTGGCTGTCTTAAGACAAAGACTTAAGATCTACCTCGTTAGTAAAGACTTAAATGAACAACACTAATAATAATCATAATAATAATAATACTTTGGTTTTGTTGCTGTGCTATAATGGATCTCTTTATTGTGCTAGCGTGAGATATGTCTTTGATTGAGACTATAAAGCACTTCTGTAGGTTACTCTGGATAAGTGAGACTGCCACATGCTGCAGATGTAAATGTAAAGGTAAATCTGGTGGTTATTACGTTTGCCTAGGACGCAAAAGGCTTTTGGTTTCAACCGGGATGGAAACATGGTCAATTTTAGGGGCAGTGGTAGCTGGTTAAGGTTATAGATGTGGCCAATCTCCCAATGTTGGGCCCCTGAGCAAGGCCCATAATCCTCAGACACTCACTGGCTCATGGCTCACTCTGCACTCTCCCTTGAGAATGATCCTTAACCAAATGACATTCAGCTCCTACTCACGTTCAGCGCCATTCTTCTTGAATAATATTTGTTGGTTGTTTTTGGTAATTGGTGGCAGAAAGCACTGATGATCCCAAAACTTTCCATTGTTGGTCACTGGGTGAAGCTCAGCTGACTGTGAAGGTCATTCATTCATCAAACTATTCATTAAACCCTGTTATAAATTTGGTTGTATGCTTATTTACTACTCAACCTTTTGATATGCTAGTTTGCTTTGACAGCGATTGCAGTATTATATACAGTATTAAAAAACTGTTTTAATGAAATTTCCATGTCTGTGTGTGTGTCCAGACGTCCTTGCAGCAGAAACAAAGGCAGCTGCGCAGTCAGCAGGAAGACGCACGTGAGCTGAAGGAGAACCTGGACCGCCGTGAGCGCATCGTGCTCCAGTTCCTGGGTGGCTATCTGAGCACTGCGCAGCTGCACGACTATCGGCGCTACATTCGGGCTAAACCGGCCCTGCTCATCCGCCAACGCCACCTGGATGAACTCATCCGGCAGGGAGAGGAGCAAGTGTGCAGACTGACGGAGAACACAAACCACGAGCTCAATCCACAAACAGGCTCCACCCCCTCTTCTTGTAGTGACTCCAACTCGTCAAAACCGACCACTGTGACCTCGCTCTGACTGTCCAATAGCCCTGAATACTGCTGACGAGAAAAAACATGACCATGAAAGTTAGAACGAGAGAGAGAGAGAGAGAGAGAGAGACTGTTATTACTATTCCATCACCCCTCACATGTGGGGAAGTGCCTTAATTTAAGGAATTCAAAACAACATGAAGGACGATGTTATTTGCTTTAGCAAGTGTCAATAGCTCAGTTTAGCAAGCACTACAAGCTATAAAACTCCACTCTGTGCCTGTCTCGTGGATAGAAAAAGGTTTTTTTCCTACTTCTGATGTGATTCAAAATGAGTGGTAATACACACACAAGCACACCATTAATAGATAAATCTACAGCTAAAATGAAAAAAACAAGAACTGTCTTGAAATTTCCTTTTTCACTCATTTCATTTCCTTCGAACGCCTCGAAGCCTTTCAGGTTTGCAATAATAACTTACGAGGATTCTACACAGTAATGTGTCAGAGTACATAGAGGAGAGCTGGCACACTTGTAACACATCCAGATACAAGTAGATCACTTCTTTGATTAAAAAACAAAACTAAACAGCTGGATCTGTACAGTCTTGCGGGACACATTTGTGAAAACCCCCTTTTCTTCGGTTGAAGTGTCTAATGCTATTTTTTCCTCCATTTTATCTGACTGTGAGAAAACACAGGTGTGATCTGAGGTACAGCTGCCTGATTGTGCCGCAACAGCACTGTGTCTCAAACTGTAAGTCATGAAAGGATGGCATCACTTGACAGAAAACACACACACACACGCCTATTTTTAAATCATAGAATTATGCTTAACCCGTAGTTGCTCCCTTTTCGGGTTCGCCACCGCAGATCATCTGCTCAGCATATATGATTTGGCACAGGTTTTTACACCAGATGCCTGATACAACCCTCCTATTTTATCCAGGCTCGGGACACTGCCGAATGAATGGCATAAAACGTTATAATAATGCTTTTACTGTGATTACTATCAAAAAATGGGTGATTTCTCTTCTCGGTATGTGGGTAATGGACATGCAGTGATCTATTGTATCTTCCAAGTCACACTGAAAGCTCTATCACACACAGTAATGAATGTATATAACGGTTCAACATTGCTTTTCCTGATGTGCATACAGGTACAAGTTTACTGCATGTCCTAAGCACTGTTACAACTGACACATTAGCCGTGTCGCCTATACAACATTAACAATCACTTACACCGAAAAATCAACAAGTACAACTGTACTAGCTCTCTCTCCGACTCTGAGCTAAGATTGCGTTAGCTAATATCGCTAAGTGTTTGCTCAGTCTCTGTACCACTGTATTAAACCACTGTGAACAAGCACCATTATATCGCAATTTCTGCAGCACACACTACACAAAAGGCACCAGCAGAGCCCAATGCACATCTGTATAGTACAGCGTTGAGTTTACTGAGCATGCTGAGAGATAATGCTGCAACAGTTACACCACTCTTTCAATCCTACATCAGCAGAGCACTTCATGACCGCTTTCTGACTTCTCCTTATTCTAAATGAATTGTACACACACACACACATTCATGTGTGCCCACACAGTGAAATCTGAGAACTGCTACACAAAAGCTAGCATGGAACTTTGAATTATTTATAAATAGCCTTTATATAAGGATGTGTGTAATTTGTACATATGCTGTGCTAATCTTTCCAGATTTTGAAAGTTTGTAGTTTTTCAAGACAGATTTGCCCAGAGTGCATGTGTGTGTCTGTACATAATGTGAAATGTTTCAGAATGCCTAAATAAATGTTATATGGCATTAAGTTTTTAAGAAAAATGTTCAAAATCAACACTTCTGAAAAAAATTATATTTTTGACAGAATATTTGCTACTTCCCATAAATATCAATTGGAAATGAATATTTAAACTACAGTGGTTGCTTTCTCTTGATAAATGCTGATACTGAAAACATTGTCTCTCTTTAATCCCACGAATGTTTGCAGTGTTTCTTTTGCATTTTTTATTATATTTTCACTCTGGAACCCTGTACAGATACATGTAAAACACACTCTACTGACCACTGTATGAACGTGCACACCGATACAGGTACCACCGACGCTTCACTTTCATTGCCTTATGATAGAAGTAGAACTTCAGTCTGAGCTTGAGCTGAAGCCGACCGCTTCAAGACTTTTGTTTGTTTTGTTTGTTTCTTGTTAATGGATCGTGTGTGGAAACAGTAATGAGAAAAGCACAGATACATTTTACAAATAAATCTGTTGTGTAAAAGATACAGATGTCGTCTGTGATGTCAGCATCATTCAATGGCATTCAATTGTCATCATTTTGTCTCGCTGTCATGTTAAATATTCTGGAAAGGTGGAACAGAGCAACAGCTCAACAAGAACACGAAGCTGTTGTGTCGTCATTTTCTTTAGCCTGTATTTTCACAAGGTCATGGCATCAACCTTTCTGTCTTAGGTAGTAAAAAATGGTTGGTAGATAGCAAATAATAATAATAATAATAATACCAACAGATTGCAGTCTACAGAGCCACTTGGGGACTTTCACACCGTCACAGATCTGCCATTACATCTGTCAGCTTGCACCAGCAAGGAATTAGTGTCTATAATGACCTCAGAAACTACACTGACCTAATAGCTCCTCATAAGCCCTTGGTTGCTTTTGTAGAAAGGACATTGTTATTTATTTACATTTATATTATTTACTGTCCAGTGTCACCCAAATGAGGATGAGGTTCCCTTCTGAGCCTGGTTCCTCTCAAGGTTTCTTCCTCATATCATCTCAGGGAGTTTTTCCTCGCCACAGGCTTGCTCTCATTAAGGATAAAATAGTTACTTAACTTTAAACTTTAGCTTTTTTTTTCTCTCTCTCTCTGTTTCTATACTTCTGTAAAGCTGCTTTGTCAATGTCCATTGTTAAAAGCGCTATACAAATAAATTGAAATTGAATTAATAATAATAATAATAATATCTCTCCAAATAAGCAAGTGGATAAAATGATTAGCATTCTGCTTAGCCCTGCATTATACAGTTCCAACTCTAACCTGATTTCAGATGGAAATCCTTGACGAGTTGAATAGGGTGATGAAACTGTGCTTGTCAGGATAAATGCTTAACATAACCCATTCATTTCTTCCTTTATTTCTGTCTTAAATTTCACACATATTTACTTTGCTTTGATCCTAGTTGACACACTTCAGGCAAACACACCACGACAACAATGCACTCAAACCGGCACAGTATAGTTCGCAGTTCATCTGGGATAAGAAAGAAAAGCACTCCAACTATACTGTGTGACGTATTTAGTCTTACCTTAACCGAAGGCCAGAGAGTGGTGTAAGGGTAATATCTGTACCTAATAATCAACTAAACATATAACTGTAAAAATAAATGTCCTGTGTAACGGCTTTTGTTTTTTCTTTCTGTCTCTCACATGAATCTTATACATATTTACGTAAATATCAGCCTGTCTGTGAGAATGTTTGCCAGCATGGTTCACGCCAAGTGAAGCAAGGGTGTTGTGAAACCTGATTACACCAGCGCCATAGAAACTTGCTCAAAAAACCTGCTCAACGAGCCCAAAGTGTCATAATTAGAGATATGACATTAATAAAAACACGAAGTAAATAAAAAAAGCTGTCATAGTAATATATGGTTGTAATCTCAACCCTGAACAAAAAATTGAATAGATATCTAAAGGAAATTTCGAGTCATTTTGGCTCAGGGTGACGACCTAAAACTTGCTATTAGACTGTACTGATCTTCGCAGGATTAGTATAAAAGGGCATGAGGGAGTTAATCCCGGTTTAACATGCCTAATAAAGTTTAATATAGTGAATAAATAAAGCTGATTAGTTGGATAACTCATCCAGTCAAAATCCAGCTTGTTAAATAGACACTAATCTAATTCCACTGGACAGTTCAGCTTTATGTGATCCGCCTTAACTGTAAAACTCTGCTTCCTGAAAAAAATCACGAGCAAGTACAATCCTCACTGAAGGGTCAAAGTCAAGTTTGTGGGGTTTTTTTTCTATAATGGAGTTGCGTAACATTAAATAATCTATGCGGGGGGAAAAATGCAGTGAAGTGCAGCTCATATAAAAACACAACTGCGTGTTAGAACATGCGTGCCACTACTTCACACGCCCCAGAGCTCATGGAGAGATGTTTTGCATTTAAGAAGCAAACATATCTAGGTCTAAACCTAGGACATTTATTTTGTTTTGTTAAATCTTGAAGTGCAGAGCCGTTCCTTCTCGCCTAAGCACAAAGCATTTTGTTAACATGCTTCAGTAAACTCTGTATAAACCTGGGCAAGCTTTAACAAATATTCCTGTCATTTGCTATGTACCGACATACCAGGATACTACAGAAGGGGAGAGAGGGAGACAGGGTGAGAGATAAAGTGTGAATGGAGTGAGTTTAACTGCAAAGCTTTTAATATGCAATATATCCAAGTGCAGGTTTCCATGGTGTCACTCTCAGCAACAAGCAAACTGGAATGTTCTTTTCGAACAGTAAAATCTTCAACACCTCAATTTTTTATCCAGTGTACTCCAGAATCAATGCAGGGTCCCGGATGGTAAAACATTAAACCCACACTGTGAAAGAGCAGAACATCGATTGGTCTTTAGAAGCCGTGTTTCGAAACTTTTCCAAACAGCTATTCTACTTTATTTGCATTAAATACTATATTTGCATTTAAAAGTCAAACAAACATAGAACATAACTCAAATACTGTTTTACAGCGGCTGTTTTAATCAGACAACAAGGCAAAGGTCTGCACTCGTGAAGAACTCTCAAAGGATGTTGGAGGTACATACTAGGTACTTTATCACATTCCTGGGAGTTTTATGAGGAAAGTGAAAGAGCAGAGGAGAGAAGCTTTGGCAGAAGCTGGGTGTTGGGGGGGTTTTTTAAGTTAGGATTTTTCTCTAGATTAAGAAGCACGGGTCAGGGAGCAAATTCCCATGAAGTTACCTTTTAAACACACAGAAATCAGACCCTTTAGAGAAACAAGAGTAGAAATAAAGGATTAAATATATGATTGATAATAAGGATAATAAGGATGTATGTGACTAGTGAAACTCAAGTTAAATAGTATACACATTGATTCACTTCAGTACTGTTCTATAATGAGGGGAATTTTGCTGTGTAAACTACACTGTTCCAAATAACAGCATGAGAACACTTGCAACTTTAAAGCACCCAAAATGTTTTAATATACATTGTGCAGGATAACAGACAGCCTTCTGGTGAAGTAAGACTTTCAATACTGCATGCTAAAATTACAAGAAGTGAACTGTTAAAACCGTTACATTTAGTATCCCATTTGCTGCTAAAGGAGGAACAAGTAGTAATGTGCAGGTATTTTTATCATGGAAACCAAAACCAAAATATGCAAGCAACAATCCTGCTAGGTAACCTCTTTAGTCTCCAATATAGTCGGTAACAATCTTCAGTCCTGAGAGATGAAAGCATTGCAGGGTCAGATGCAATATCCTGCTATAAAAACCCACTGTGAATTTAATCAGGGCAATGATTGTCTAGTTTTACAGTTTCCGAAGCCAGAAGCCTGACACTATGTTTCTATCAGAGGGACTCTACATTGGCAGAAACTCTTAGTTGGGGCTTGTGTTTGAACAGAGCAGCGATTGATGAGTGTCTCTTCACTGTAGCCGCTGATCTGTTGACGGGTGCCACTGGGGGTCTATCTAAGGACCACTGTACCCCTGCACTGCTCCCAATAATCGCCTGGGGAGCACCAAGCAACTCCAACAGATCTCGTTCATTGTTTTCTCCCAAATACTGCCATGGCCTCTTACCACTGTTGTCCCTAAGGGCCACATTAGCCTTGAACTTGTGCACTAGGAGGCGCAACAGATTTTTGTGGCCGTGAATAGCAGCCAGGTGCAGTGGTGTGTAGCCGCACGTGCTCCTGGCGTCCACATCCAGAGTCATCCCTGCTTTGTGCACACCATACGACAGAGTGTTCAACACCCGGTGGTCTCCATGCTTGGCAATCCAGTGGAGTACAGTATAGCCTGACACAAAGTCCCGTTTGGCCAGCAGATTTGGATCCTCTCTGAAAAGAGAGTAAATTTCAGTCCAGATTCCTGTAGCTGCTTTCACAAACCAATCATGCTCCTGGGGCTCCAAGGGAACCTGGGTGTTTCTGTGGCCACAAGACAATGGGTCTTGACCCAGGCTGCGAACAGAGCTGGCAGGGGAGACACTGTCCAAGGGGCTGTGGCTTTGGCTGGAGGAGACATTAAGAAAAGAGGTAATCCGGTGCAGTCGTCTGAGCCGGGCTTTGTCACCATCCTCCCGAAATGCTTTGTCCAGATCTGCTCCCAGGCTTCGACACATTCTGCTTCGCAGGCGATGAGACAGCCGCCGGACAACGGGTCTGTTGTGGGCGCTCTCATCTGGTGCTGAATTTGGGAGAGATGCTTGGGGTTTCTCATCAAGAAGGTTCCCAGTTGAGTGGTGCAAAGGTGTGACTTGGCGTTCTTGGCGATGTAGCTGTGATAGGAGCCTGACCTCACGGGAATGATGGGTTCCAGACTGAGACTGCTCCCCACCTTCTGCTAATCCAAAATCACGATAATTCAGTGCCTCATCACTAGACCAGTTGTCCTGATACGCTTGAGGCCAGTCAGAGTTAATGGAAGAAGGCTGGAGAAGGGTATTTTGGCTGGAGGACAGGAATTTGGGCTTCAGGAAGCTGTGTGCCACACGTGCATGAGGTGTTTCCAGTGGAAGACTGTTCCTCTGTGGAGTAGGACTGACTGGAGCTGCTGCTGTTGCTCCATAGTCCTCTGGTTGAAGGATGCAAATACTTTTGTCCTGACCATAGCAATCTGGCCTGAGCAGACTTTCATTGCTCTGGCTGAGGCCATCTTGTCTATAAGCATCAAAGGAGTTAGCATTCCTAGGGATTTCGACTAAACACGGACTGGAAGCCGAAATCGGTGACTGTCTCAGTGGGATGGGAAAAGGCCAAGCACTGGACGGATTCTTGTTAAATGACTGGAAAGTGCTAGACAGGGCGTGTTTGTGTGCAGTGTCCTCAGACGGAGGGGTCACACTCACCTCACAGTGTGGATAATCTGGAGGAAGATAAAGGGACTTCTGGCTGCAGCCATCTGCTTCTCGCAATTGTTCAGGTTTGGCACCATGAACACCATTGTGTTTAGGACTTGCCTTCTCCAATATTCCCTTTACCTCCGAAGGCTGGTCAAAGCTCTGGCCGCTCCCACTTGAGCGTTTTGAGTCCACAGTAAATGAAGACAAGCCCAAAGTGCATGTATTTATAGTTTTGTCTTTGCTGGGGACTGAGGAGACCCTTTGTTCCCATGGCTGATGTGAAGAGGTTTGAAAAGCCTTGTCTGAATGAACACCATGATTTCCGTTGTTGTTGTTGTTTACAATCCCTGCAACTGGCAAGATCTGGTCCGTGTTACGAACCTGTAAGAGCTGAGGTTTGTCACCGTGATTAGGTTTAACAGCACACACTTCTACCTTACTGGATCCACCGGCTTCCTGTTCCTTATCAGTTCGACTGCGTGAAGAGTCCGCGCTGGTGGAGACGTCTCCGAGATGCGGTCGGTACTTTTTCCTTAGCACGACATAAGAAACTCCATCCTCCTGCTTGACCGTGGCCACGGCGTTGACGTACCTTTTAAACAGCTCTCGGTTCCTCTGTCGGTCCTCGTGCTCCCGCAAAAACTCTTTAAAGTGCGCGAGTAGATCCCCGTTCCGGACGTTTCCTCCGTTGCGCAAGAGAAAGCGCAGCACCGACTCCTGGGTGAAATCGGTGGCCATGCTTGTTAACCGGAGAAGATTTTTCTCTTTCTTTCGTGAGCTTCGATCAGCTTCAAAGTTCACGACGTTTCAAACCTGTCAGGAGTTTCAGCCGCGCGAGCACGAAACCCCGCCCACGTGCGGTGCGCGTGCACGTGCGGAGCTCCACCTGCACACCTGGTTTACTTTGCACCCAGTGAAGTTATGTGATATTGCAGGAGTGGATTCTAGTTAATGCAAACAATGAGTCAAGCGATTACCATTCAGCATTTGCCAAGTGATACTGTGTGTAAATGTCTGCAGCTTTACATGTTAGTACGGGTTTATTGCTGATTTCTCTAACTTGAATACACTTGGTTAGAGAAATGTTGATTGATCTGTTGATCTCTGATGATATTATTAGGTATACAGTTCATATATGCGCAGTGTGGATTCAGATATCAGGGACAGTTTTTGAATGACCACATTGTCTGGGCATTCTCTTCATTAATAAAACTAAAATAGCCCCAGCACATGAAAAGCTCGAGATGTTGGCTATCTACATGTGAAGGAAAATATTTCATCATCTACTAAAGAAGCAGGACATTCCTTTTTCCAGTAATACCACCATAACACCAATAACAAGGTTTAGAATATTTACCAAATGCAAAATCAATCATTTCTAAAATTAACTAAGCACAGACTATGGAAAAAGCAAAATTAGAAACTAAAAGATAACATTTGCATGAATATATTTATAAAACAGATTTTGAAGCCCGTCTATCAGCTGATTTTGTGAATTTGGATGTTTTAAACACAGCACACTATTAAAAATATAAGCATACAATATATGTTTTCGTCGCTTGGTGGTGCTCACTGATGCTGTGGATGGATCTGTGTGGACCAGGAGACAGCAATGGACAGAGCCACTTGGGGACTTTCACACCATCACAGATCTGCTATTACATCTGTCAGCTTCTGACAGCAAAGAATTAGTGTCTATAATAACCTCAGAAACTACACTGACCTAATTGTTCCTCATGGGCCATTGATTTCTGTTGTAGAAAGGACATTAATCAGTTACAGTTACATTATTTACTGTTTAGTGTCACCCAAATGAGGATGGGTTCCCTTCTGAGCCTGGTTCCTCTCAAGGTTTCTTCCTTATTCCATCCCAGGGAGTTTTTCCTTGCCACCGTCACCACAGGCTTGCTCATTAGGGATAAAATAGTTTAATTATTAAATTTAATGATTTACTCATTTCTAGTTATTTATTTTATTTTATTTTATTTTATTTTATTTTATTTTATTTTATTTTATTTTATTTTTATTTATTCCCCCCCTTTCTGTTTTTCTTCTTTTGTAAAGCTGCTGTGAGACAATGTTCATTGTAAAAGGCGCTATACAAAATGAATTGAATTGAATTTCTTATCATTTAGAGAGTGGATTACATTAATGCTGTTCTATTTCTTTATTCAAATGTACCTAAATTACATCTGCACATGATTTAAACAAAATTTCTTTTGCTTTTGTACATCGTTTGCATATTTGCATCATAAATATAAGGAATATATACTCACTGAACACTTTATTAGCAACTTCTGTACACCTACACATTTATGAAATGATCTGATCAGCCAATCATGTGGCAGCAGTGCAGTGCATAAAGTCATGCAGGTATGGGTCAGTAGCTTCAGGTCATGTTCATATCGACCATTGCAATAGAGACAAAAGTGTGATATCAGTTATTTTGACCGTGGAATGATTGTTGATGAGCAGACAGGCTGGTTTGAGTATTCATATAACTGCTCCTATATCGCCTGGGAATTTAATGCACAACAGTCTCTAGAGTTTACTCTGACAGTTGCAATAAAGAAAAAACATCCATTAAGCAGCAGAGACATCCATTAAGACCACAGACTGTCTGAGTATTGTTGCTGAGCATGTCCATCCCTTAAGGACCACAATTCACCCATCTTCTAATGGCTACTTCCAGCATGATCATGACCAAGTCACAAAGCAAAAGTCATCTCAAACTGGACATGACAATGAGTTTGGCGTTCTTCAGTGGCCTTCACAGTCCCCGGATCTGAATCCAACAGAATACTGTAGGAATTTGCTGCTTGAAAGTGCATTTAGTTAAGTCAGTTTCTTGTATCAAGCATGTCCACTACATCAGCTTAGTAGCGTAAGTTTTGACTTGCTCTTATGAGGAATATATATGCCAATTTATCTGAGGCCCCAGTAAAATTGAATGAGTGTAGCCTATCTGTTCTGCTTTTTGTCAGCTCCCCTCATCTTCCTCTGTACATGGAAAGTGACAGATCCACCAGTAACTAGATATTATGTTAAAGGAGAATGAATCTCAGCAAAGAAGTGTTGCTGACATATAGCACAACTCTTATATACCATGTAATTAGACATGCTTCATTGTGTACCTTACAACAGATTAATTTTAGTTCCTCCACTAACTTCGAAAAGTAAAGTTGTCTTTATTTGTCACATATACATTACTGCACAGTGGTACAGTGATCCTTGGTGGTTGGGGTCAGAGAGCAGGGTCAGCCATGATGCAGCGCCCCTGAAGCAGGGTGGGTAGGTATTCCTAATTGAGGTGATCTTTTTTTATCTAGTGCCTATTACCAATTTCTATAATTACCGAGCTTCCTGGTATAAGCGTACTAGCACTTTTCCACTGAACAGTGTGGCAAAATATCACCCAATAAAAAGCACCAGGGAATTTGCAAATTGATTTTCTTTGACAGAAAGTTAAAAGAGAACAGCTCTATGTTCCATTGTATCTTAAAGGCCATTCAACAGTGTGTGGAATTTACTAGGGTGCAAACAAAATGAGTAGAGGTGTAGCTTAAATTGAAGATATCAAGTTTTAATTGTAACACTAAAGTCTTTTTTTTGAAACAAGTGTACAGTCAATTGTCAAAGATGATGTGCTGGAAGCTGGAAGCATGGGTAAGTATTAGAATCTGAGCAACTTTAGGCCAACTTTTGATGGCTAGAAGACAAAAAGGACAGTCAGTGAACCGGAGACGGGCGCCCAAGGCTCACTAATGCATATGGGAAATCAAGACCAGCCTGTCTGGTCCGAGTCCACAGAAGAACCTCTGTAGAAGAGCTGTGTAGCTACAAACCATAGTGCAAATGCAGAAAGTGCCTACAACGGTCACATGAGCATCAGAACTGGACCAGGGAGGAAAAGAAGTTTCTTTTACATCATGTGGATGGCCAGGTGCATGTGAAATACTAACCTGTGGAAGATATGGCACTAATAGGAAGTAGGAGGCAATGTGACTGCTGGGAAACCTTGGCTCCTGACATTCATGTGGATGAGATTTTGGATGAGAAGTACCACCTACCTGAACAATGCTGCAGACCACATTTACATGTAGCGACTGTATTCCCTAATGTCAGTGTCCTCTTTCAGCAAGATAATGCTCCCTGCCTCACTGCAACAACTGGCTTGAGCAATTTCACCTTCCCCAGACATCAATCTGATCGAACATCTGTAGGATGTGCTGGACAAACAAGTCCAATCCATGGAGGCCCCACCTCGGGTCTTAAAGGATCTGCTGCTAACCTTTTGGTACCAAATACTACAGCAAGGGTCTTGTGAAGTCCAAGCCTCGACAGGTCAGAGCTGCTTTGGCAGCACAAGAGCAACCTTTTAATGTTTGAATGATGTAAATTAGAGTTAGGTTTGAATATGGGCAGATTCATGGTGCTGTTTTAACAAAAGTTAACCAGTTTATCCACATAACTAGGTGGGTAGTTGTCTATAGAGTTAGAAATCACACACACACACACACACAAAAAAAACTCCATTCTGTCAAGTGTGTTACAGTTTCCATTTATTTGAACCTTTATGGTGATGTTTTCGGCAGTGCGAGCATCCCTTCTCTCTTCAGAGAAGAACAGAGCCAGAGAAGAAAGATTATGAGAGAAAACGGAATGGTAATAGTCTAAAGCTTTTTTTTGTGCCATTTCAACAGGTTTTGTACATTTTTTTTCAACCTTTTTTTTGTTAAAGAAGTGATCCTACAGATACATCATCTTTTCGAACAAACACTAAAACTTGTGTCTCTTGTGCCACGTGTGATTGGATGGTGTGTTCACATGAATTCTTAGTTAATGCTCTTTTAACAGAAGTGATAGGGATATTATCACTGTTCAACCACACACACACCTAAATGGCCAAGACATGGAAAGAAACAGAATAGGAGAGGGAGAGAGAGAGAGAGGGAGAGAGAGAGAGAGAGAGAGAGAGAAATATAAAGTGTAGTAAAAAAATTTAAAAAAAATCAATCATTTTCTTAAAATGTTGAATTAATTCTAACTATTTTAACAATGGCATTATAAAACATTAGCTTTAATCAAATTTAGCAAATTTAACATTCAGGTATTATGCACTCGGACAAAAAATAAAAAAAAGAAAGAATAAAAGCAGCACTCGGACAGTGTGCAGGGGAAAACACACAGATAAATACAGATAAAGTTAGATCTAAATTATTCACAGATATATGCGAGACATATGACAGTGATATAGAGACAGAGAGTTTGACAGAGATGAGTGGGCTGGGGAGTAGTATCTCCTACATGTTTGTGAATATTTTCCTTTTTTCCACATTTTAAACATGAACTTGTGAGTAGACCTGACAGATAGATGGTTATGAATGAACTGCGGTATATTTCATGTGTGTGTGTGTGTGTGTGTGTTTTAGCTCTGTTCTGCTCTAAAGGATTAAGGGACACTGTCATGACTGCGGTCTGGCCCCATTTCAACCCCAAGCGTGTTGCTAGGAGGCGGTGACAGGCTGAAGGGCGGGACATGGCGTGGAATCACCCTCTATGGACATGTACCCAGAAGTAGACCCACCCCCTCCTCCTGGCTCCTCCTCATTGTAGAGACGCTTGATGCCATCGAAGTATTCGTCCACATCCATCTGCTCTACCTTGCGCTTGGCAGAGGGCTTCCTGCGCAGCGGCAGAGCGGGCAGGACGGGGTGAAAGGGCACGCAAGGGTCGTGAGGGGTTTGCAGTGGGTGGCAGACGTACACAGTGTTGGGAGGCAGGGATGCCGTGTGTGTGGAGAGGCAACGTGCCACTAGCTCTCGGCAGCCGATCAGCTTGGAGCTGTCGATCTGAGAGAAAAAAAAAAATCAATTAATTTTATTACTTCTGGTGTTACGTTATACAATACTGTCCATTTTATTAGGAACACCATAATAATACTTGCTAGGACCTCACTCTGCTCTCAGAACAGATTACACACACACACAAAACCCCCAGCATGGATTACACAAAACAATCCTTTCAGACACTGGTCCATGTTGGTCTGATTTCATCAAAACAGGTTTGTCAGCTGCACATTCATGCTACGAAACTACAATATCCAAAAGGCCACCGAAGTACACATGAAACTAGTTTGCGATGATGTATGCATCTTTATGAATGCATCATGTGACCATAAAGAAATGCATGAGCTCAGAAACAAAACTCAGCCTGGGGCATTCAGACACTGTTTGACTAGTATTAAGGGGCCCAGCGTGCCAAGAAAAATAACATTTCCCACACAGTTACTCCAGCAGCAGCGGTCTAAACTGTTGACAGGCAGGTTGGGTCCATCGATTCATGCTGTTATGAATCTTCAGTCTGATCAGATTTTGAGAATCCCTGCCCATTGTGGCTTTAGATACATGTTCTGGGCTGAAAGGAGTGGAACCCAGTGTGGGTTTCTGCTGCTGTAAAACTCATCAACCCCAAGGTTTGTTGTGTTGTGCATTCTGGCATTTCTTGTGACTTTTCTGTTCATCATGGCTCATGGCTTAAATGGTTATCTGAGTTACTTCCTGCGAGCTTGAACCAGTCAGGCACTCATTTCCTCTGACCTTTCAATAAGGCATTTGTGCCTGAGAACTGCCACTGGGTGGATGTTTTTGTCCGTTTCACACCATTCTGTGTAAACTCAAGATATCAGCAGCTTCAGAAATACTCAAATCAGCTCTTCTTCACCACCAACCATAACATGTTTATTCACCAAGATCACATTTTCCTCTATCCTGAAGTTTATTGTGATCATTAACTGAAGGTCTTGACCAGTATCTGTATGATTTTATGCACTTCTGCCACATGATTAGTTGTTAGGATAATTGCATGAATTATTAAGTTTCTAATAATTCAATTCAATTTATTTGTATAACTTTTACAACAGACATTGTCTCAAAAGAAGAGAAACAGAGAAAGGAGAGGAAAAATTAAATTAAATTGTTAAACTATTTTATCCCTATATAAAAATAATAGTGGCAGAAGACGGTACATGCAGAAAATGTGGTTTAAAAAGCTTTCAGACTTTAATTCAGTGATCCTTTTTTCAAAAAGTAAGGCCACACATATTTAGATTTCAGAAAATTGTAGGTATTAAAGCTTTAAATGGAAAGAATTCCGGAATAAAGCTTAAAATGCAGCTGAAAAATAAAAATAATCGTGCTACAGCACATTTAGTGCATGTACGTATTTTTTACCTGAACTTTGCGAAGCAGGCCGGCAGCAAGAGCGAGCCAATCAGGACAGAGGTTTTCCAGCTGCAGTGTGACGAGAGCGAGGGCCAGCATGGAGCCACGCTCCTGCAGCAGTGCATTGTGGGAAAGGCAGTGCAACAGCTCCTGAGTGAGCAGGGCAAGGTGCTGCGATCGATTCAGACCCATTAACACGCCTGAACTCACAGCCTTGCAGCTGAACACCATTGCGTGGAACTAGAGAAGACACAGAGACATGCAGAAATAATGAGAATAATCAGAAAAAAAATCAGGTATATGTATATGAATGTAAACATAAGCTCTCTTCTGCCCCCCAGTGGCCCATTGCATGAAGTGACAACAGTCCAAAATCAAATTAAACATTATATACAGAGTATATAATATATATATATATATTTATACAGATTTATAAACCTGGATTTTGTAAGGTAATGTATTTGTTTTAAATGATGCATTAATATCTAATAAAAAAAACAAATCATGGTAGTGGAGATGTTTCAAACACTCATCGGCCACTTTAATAGAACCACCTGCTCATTTTTACAGCTATTTAATCAGTCAATCATGTGGCAGCAGCACAATGCATACAACAATGCAGATACAGGGCAAGAGTTTTATTTAACGCGTACATTAATAATCAGAATGAGGAAAACACATGTGATCTCTGTGACATGGTTGAAGGTGCCAGATGGGCTGCTTTCAGAAACTCCGGGGATTTTCAGACTCAGTACACATTATTTATGAAAGAGATCGGAGGAGAATGCCCAGATGGGTCAACTCAATGAAATATTTACAATCAGAAAAGTATCTTAGAACATACATCAAAACCTGAGGTGAATAGGCTATAACAGCAGAAGAACACATCATGTTCCAGTCCTGTCAGACAAGAACAGGATTCTGAGGCTATCATGGGAACAGACTCACCCAAACTGGACAGATGATATTTTTTTTTTTTCTAATCTTCAACTGTTTATTTTGGGTGAGTCTGTGCCTATTATAGCCTGTTCTTGTCTAGACAGGATAGGAACCTGCTGTTGTAGCTCATCCTCTTCGAGCTTTTGTGTATGCCGAGATGCTGTTCTGTTCAGCAGTGATAGTGGTAAAAAGTGATTATAGGAGTTCTGTGGACACCTTAGAGACTGTTGTGTGTGAAAATCCCTGGAGACAGGCAGTTTCTGAAATATTTAAACCATCCTATCTGGCAGCAACAACCATACCATGGTTAAAGTCACAGAGATCACACATTCTAATGTTTGATGTGAACTGAAGCTCTTGCCCATTGCATCTGCATGATTTTACACATTGCCCAGCTGTGACATGATTGGCTGATTAGATCACTGCATAAATGATCACATGTACATGCGTTCCTATTAAAGTGGCCGTTGAGCGTGTGTGTGTGCAATTTTTTATTTTATCACCATTTTGCAATAACTTTGGATGTATTTATGAGACACTTACAATGTGCAGGAAATCGAGCGGAGTGGCTGTATGCAGGTTCCAGCTGAGTTTATCCAGAATGATCCTCTCCATCCTCAACACCTCTGAAGGAGTACATCCACAAGCACTGCTGCTGATCAGCTCTCTAAGAGCAGGGATACGC